>NC_057802.1:500078242-500103262 GCF_018294505.1 Triticum aestivum
CTCACTGTTCATCCCAGAGGCAGCATCGATCAGCTTCAGTTAGCAGCAGTAGCGAAGTAATTGCTCGATCGGGTTCAGTTAACAGCCATCGATCGATCGCTCGGGTTCAGTAACGCGTAGCCTACAGTGCAATTGCTCGGGTTCAGTTAGAGCCCAATGCCTCGCTCAGGTTCAGTTAGAGCCAACGACTCGCACACACGCGCGTACGTGTACGAGAGAAACGCGCATCGCTCGGCCCCTCACCTCCCACCGTAACCGGGAACTCCCCGAAATTTTCCTCGCATCGCTTCTACCACGGTTTTTTCCATCATGGACGGCCCAAAGAATGTCATGCAGCTGCGTCTCCGGCCTGCCGAGGACGAAAAGCCCATTTTCTGTCATGATTTTTTGTCATAGAAGTAGGAGCCCCCACAACTATGATGATACCGGGTTTTGTCACAATTATCGTCATAGAAGTGTCATATGTATGACAGAAAAAATTTCGTTCAGCCCAAAATGTCATGGATGTGTCTTTTTTTGTAGTGCATGTTCTGCCTCCGCTTGCGAGGATGATTCCGACGCCGTCCGACCACCCCTATAGCTACGCTATGGGTACGGGCAGGTGCACCACCGTCCCCTCTCTCCATCCCTCCCTCTCGTTTTGGCCAAGGAGTCCTCGTCGCCGGCGAGAGCTCTGGCGGAGCTGCGACTCCCTCTGTTTCCTTCTCCCCTCCTCCTCACCTGACTGGCGGGGCCCGCTAGTCAACCACTATGTACGCGCGCGAAGCGGTATGAGTGGTGGCGCCCCTGGGCTTTACGCCTTCGACGTCACCCCCCCCCCCCAGTCTGTTTATTTTTATTCAAATTCATTTGAATTTACAGAACACTTCAAACAGCCATAACTCCTCAACCATAAATCCAAATGAATTGATTCTTTTTGCATCTTGTTCTTTGCAAAGAAATCTAGCAGCTCACCGAAGATGAGATTTTTTTGAGCTGTTTAGAATTTCTGGTGATTTTCAGAAGTGCTCTTGATATTTTCTTTTTGTGTTTAAAATTATTTTCAGAGGGTGAGGCTTGTCTTGAGGATCACCAGAAGGCTTGTGAACCTCATCTGCACTAAGGCAAGCCACAGCAACATTTTCATGGTGTCATTTCAATATTTATGATTTTCTTATTTGAATGAAATGATTAATCCATGCATTTAAATAACTATTGTGTTATTTATATTCTGTTAAGTGTTTGTTAGTTAATATGCTTGATTTACAGAATGTGGAAACTAGCTTAGTTGGGAAAGCAAAGCTAAGATCTATTTGTGGTGATGATAGAAATAATTTTGTTATGCATGTTAGTAATTATTTAAAGTTATGTTCTTGCATAAATAAAATGATAAAAATTTGCTAGAAAATATTCTGTTAAGTACTGGTTTAGTCATTTTACTTGACTTACATAATGTTTGAACCTCACTTGGTTGGTAAAGAAATTAGGATTTGTTTGTGGTATAATCTTTGTTATACACGTGAGAAATTTATCGAAGTTATTTTCTTGCATGAGAAAATAATAAAACTTGCTGTAAAATATTTCGGTTAAAATGTGAGTTACCTTGATCAGCAAAGTAAAATAAGTTGTTGATGTTTATGCTTAGTGTGAATATGGTTGGCATTAGTCATTCTCGTTATTATGTGATGCATGTGTAGTTTTGCATTTCATGCCATGCTATGACACCGGCATTTTCATTTTAAGTAGAACCTGAATATAACTCAACTTGAATATACTGTTGACTGGGTCATGGTGCTGCTGAATCGAGTTTTTCCCAGTGCAACCACATTTGCCTTTGTGGGAAGGCCTTGATTCGGTCCATTGACATTGCCTCTGGTCGGTGCCTCCAACTAGGGAAGGTTACGTCGTGCTTACCCTGGCCCGGTAAGCAGGCATAACCTTGTGTGCCCGTTGTTGAGATTATGGTACCTGGTCCCCGAGTGGGATTGTTTTGGCCACGACGGTGGTCGGTGTGTCTTTGGTAGACACGGGGCCACCCAGGACTAGCCCGTTGGGGATTGGGTCGGAGTGGCCGGGAGAGTGTCATGGCAATGGAAGGGTTTCGTCGGAATGGCGTTGGTCCACCCGAATGGGAGTGCGAGGCCATGGGTTCCGTGGTCTGGGTACAGTGTGCTACCTTTGCAGAGTGTATAATCTATCGATAGCCGATTCCACGGTCACGGACACCTCGTAGTAGGTCCCACCATGAGTCAACATTTAATAAAATTTGCACACTAAGCTATGAACTTTGCATTGGTGAGGATGGCAGAAAGGCCATCGCGATGTTCGGGACCAAATTTTGGTCGTGGTTGTGATCGCCGTAAGGATCATGAGTTACTCCTGTTAAGACCACGTTGATGGTTTGTTTGTGATCCAAGAATGGTCACGGTTGGTAAGTTGTCCCGAGGGACGTTCGAGCATGATCACAGCATGTTGGACATATAGTGTTGCATTATTATTAATTGGTTAAGTATCATGATATTGTTTGCCATTATGATTATGCCTGTTGTGAGCTTGCAAGTACATTCAATGTACTGACCTGGCGTGTCATGACAGATTTCAGGAAAGTCTCATTGGAGAGGAGCGCTGCTCGAGTCTAGATCGTGTCCACATCGGTGTCCCTGTGATATGGAGCTTCCGCTATGACGTTATTCCGCTGCCGCATAGTTATTATGATCGAGGCCCCTTTATGTTCACTAAATAATGTACATATTGTTCAGCCGCACCGAGCGTGCCGCTTGGCCTCGACAACTGTTGTAATATAAACTCTGGTCCGCTAGCATCAATAAAGCGGTTTCTGTACCAAGATGTTGTGTGTTGCCAGAAGACATGGTCTCTGGGCTGGCAATGCATGGTAAACCGGTTGCTCTGAGCCGGGGTGCCACAACGCTTGGTATCAGAGCCGCGCTGACTGTAGGCCATGCTAGACTGCGACGTGTTAACTGGACGTTAGATACGAGTTTAAGTTGAGTGCCGGTAGAATTTTAGCTGGTTGTTGCATTGCATGCATATGGTTTATATTTTTGTGCTAACCTACTAATGGTTGTGAGTGTAGATGGCTCCGGTCCCGTATTCGTGCCAGTTGCAGCTGATGCCGTACACGTCACCGCACCTCCTTCGCAATGTGTGGCGTCGGCTGTACCCTCTCGGAGACGACCCAGTCTATCGTGTGTACCGGGAGCATCTAGCTGATTCAGTGTATGAGTATCACGCAGTGGTCACTCTGCGCATTAGTTCCGATTCCACCTCTTATACTCGTACTTCTCGGAGCGGTTACGCCTCCACCGCTTCTCAGGCTGTCCAGTTTGCTGCGTTCGAGGTCCTTGTCGAGCTTCGCTACAACGAGGTCTGAATGCAGAACCACCCAGGTTTCTATTACTACCCATCTCTGCACGACAATGGTCGTGTCCGTTTCCCTATCATTGATCCGGAGTCTGATAGTGTTGCTAGCCACCTTGCTCGTTATGTCACTGCTAGCTATCTTATGATCCACGAGCTGGCTCGAGAGCTGACTCGTGCCCGTACTGCCTTAGCCGCTGCTTTAGTCACTACTAGATCTGCCACTACTCCATCTTTTCTGGGTTTTACCCCTTATATTCCAGCCAGTTCTAGTTCCCCTATTTTGCCGGTTACTCCTCCGAGTAGCACGGGCGTCTTGGACGTGAATCCTCTCAGTACTCCTGCCGAGTGGGTTTCACTTCTCGCTACTCATGTAGCCCCGATGCTTCATCCTACCCGTGCCATTGAGGGAGAACCCTCGAGGCAGCGCCGTCGTGTTACCTTTAACCCGGAGGTTTCCGTTAACTACGTCAGTTCAGGATCCGAGACCGCTTCAAGGGAGGACACCGCAGCACCAGCAGAGCAGTAGTATCTTTGAGTATTCGCAGTCGTCCGGATGATGTACGGATGTAGTCGTACGAGTCATGATGTTTCGTTGCATGTATGAGAGTAGCCGAACCTAGCATGTCGTTAATCTTTCATGTATGAGTCTATGTATAATTATGTTGGGACTTTATTCGCCGTATTTTCTTCGCTCTTTTGTTTTTCTTCCGGGATTTGTTGCTAGCTTTTCCCCAATTTATTCTTGGATGTTTCTCATCTCGATTGCGTTGTCTTGGGAAAAATCCAAAATAGGATGACGCGGGGAGGCAGCAGTAGCAATGTTCGTGAGGGAACTCCTGTTCATCGTTCCGCACGACAGGCAGGACATTCTCCCGAACCATACGTTCCGCCACCACATCCACCGCCAAATCCGCCCTCCACCGAGCAAATTCAGCGTATGTTTGAGGAAAGAAGGAACAATGATCTAATCAAAATATTAAGAAGTGCACAAGCTATGGTTGGATAGAATGGAAATCAGAACGGTCATCACTCAAAGCTGTCAGATTTTCAAAGGACCAAGCCCCAGTTTCAGTCAGATTGTTGACCCATTGGATGCAGATGATTGGCTGCGTACCATTGAGAAAACGCTTGAGATTGCTCGTACTGAAGAAGATGATAAAGTTGCATTTGCAACTCATTACCTTGAAGGCACAACTGCCATATGGTGGGAAAATACAAAAGCCATGTGGCCTATTGATGAGGAAATCACTTGGGAAAAGTTTAAAGATCAGTTCCGGAAATATCATATCCCTACTGGAGTTATGAAGACCAAGCAGCGTGAATTTCTCGCACTCGTCCAAGGAAATCAGTCTATGGGTGAATATTTGCAAAAATTCAATCATCTGGCCCGTTACTCTCTTTATGATGTGGCCACTGAAGAAAGGAAGATTGATAGATTTCTTGGAGGCTTAAATCCGCAACTCCGGTGTACTCTCAGTATGCTTGATTTCCTAGATTTCCAAAGTGTGGTGAACAAGGCTTTCGTTGCTGAACGGGAGCACAAGCTTATGTCAGATAATAGGCCTGTTAACAACGACAACAAGTGTAAGTTTGAGCCAAAGAAGGATGGGCAACCCGTGCAAAAGGCTCGTACCCAGCAGCAGACTCAGGTGGAATACAAGCCAAATTGGCAACAGAATGTTAACAAGACCACCACTCAAGTCAAGAATGTCGTGACCAACCCAATACATGAAGAGCGTCATCACAATAATTCTTGCTTCAATTGTGGGCAGAACGGACATTATGCCAGACAGTGCCCCAAGAACAACAAGGCGAATGCCCTAATCAGGCCACAAGTCAACTTTATGGAGTCATGGCCGACCCAGCAAAACTTCACTGGGCACGTGCATCATATCTCCGCCGATGAAGCCCAAGAGAAGCCAGAAGTCGTCATTGGTATGTTTTCTGTTAATGACATACCTGCCGTAATTTTATTTGACTCTGGGGCTTCCCATTCTTTTATTTCTTGGAGTTTTGCTGCCCAAAACAAATTTCCTTGTACGCTTTTGGGCAAAAATATGCTGGTACAAACCCCGGGATCTATAATCAAGAGCAATCTGGTCTGCCGAGATCTGGAAATCAGTATCAACGGAGTCTACTTTCCAACCTCTCTGATCATCATTGAGTCTGAAAAGTTGGATATTATATTGGGTATGAATTGGTTGACCAAATATCAAGTTTTCATAAACAGCGCAACACGAGAAGTCACCTTGACCAGTCTGGATGGGCAGACTACCAAACTCTATGCTCGCAAGAATATACCCAAGCAAGAATTGGTTTGCACCGCTCTGGCAGAATTGGAATTAATACCTGTGGTCAGCGAGTACCTTGATGCATTTCCAGAAGAACTGCCAGGCATGCCACCAGATCGGGAACTGGAATTTGCAATAGAACTTGTGCCCGGAACTGCACCGTTATACAAGAAGTACTACCGAATGCCCTCATCAGAATTAGTGGAGCTAAAGAAACAGCTTGATGAATTGCTCCAGAAAGGATATATTTGTCCCAACTCTTCATCATGGGGATCACCTGCAATTTTCGTGGACAAAAAGGATGGCAGTCTCCGCATGTGCGTAGATTACCGCCAGCTGAATGAGGTCACCATAAAAAATAAAGATCCGCTGCCAAGGATTGATGATTTGGTTGATCAGCTCAGTGGGCTAAAGTGTTCTCTAAGATCTATTTACGGGCCGGATATCACCAGCTCAAGATTGAAAAGGAGGATATTCCTAAGACCGCATTCACTACTCGGTACGGTCTTTATGAATATACCTTGATGCCCTTTGGTCTCACCAATGCCCCTGCTTTCTTCATGCACATGATGAACAAAGTATTCATGGACTTCCTCGACAAATTCGTGGTACTCTTCATCGATGACATCCTCATTTAATCCAAGGTTGAAGAAGATCACAAGGATCACCTCCGAGCAGTGCTACAACGACTCTGCGACCATCAGCTATACGCCAAATTCATTAAATGCGAATTTTGGCTCAAGAAAGTTAGGTTTCTCGGACATGTACTATCCGCTGAAGGTATAGCCGTGGACCTGAGCAAAGTAAAGGATGTGCTTGATTGGGTGCCGCCCACGACTGTGACGTAGATCCGGAGTTTTCTCGGACTAGCTAGATACTATCGTCATTTCATTGAAGGGTTTTCCAAGATTGCTAAACCCATGACAGATCTGCTCAAAAAGGATAAGAAGTTTGAATGGACGGAGGACTGTGAGAAAAGTTTTAATGAGCTAAAGATACGACTGACAACCGCACCCGTATTGACTCTTCCAGATATTTATCGCAGTTTTGATGTGTATTGTGACGCCTCCAGGCAAGGCATTGGTTGCGTACTTATACAAGACAGCAAGGTAGTAGCATATGCGTCGCGACAGCTATGACCCCACGAGGGAAATTATCCCACTCATGATTTGGAATTGGCTGCGGTGGTTCATGCGCTAAAAATTTGGAAACACTACCTCATTGGAAAAAGGTGCCAAATTTTTACCGACCACAAAAGTCTCAAATACATCTTCACTCAGCTAGATTTAAACCTCCGTCAGCGAAGATGGCTAGAGTTGGTCAAGGATTATGACCTTGGAATAAATTAGCACCCGGGCAAGGCCAACGTAGTTGCCGATGCACTCAGTCGAAAGCCCGTCAGCTTAAATGTCATATTGAGATCCTTGCCGCCCGAACTCCAAGAGGAGATCGCTCAACTCAACCTGGTCATAGTGGATGCTGGCCTCGCGAATACTTTGGAAGTTACCCCCACACTTGAGGCAGAAATCCACAAGGCCCAGCCAGCTGACGCCGAGCTGCAAAGACGTGCCAATGGCCAGATGGCAGAGTAGACCCCAGATTTCTCCAAGGACAAATTCGGTACCCTCCGATTCCATGGACGGATTTGTGTACCCAATCAACCGGACTTAAGGAATAAAATCCTGTCAGAAGCACATGAGTCCTCATATTCCATTGACCCGGGAGGTATGAAAATGTATGAGGACCTTAGACAAATATTCTGGTGGGATGGAATGAAGAAAGACATTGCCTATTTTGTAGCCTGTTGCGACATATGCAACAAGGTGAAGGCAGAGCATCAGAAGCCAGCCGGAATCCTCCAATCGCTGCCGGTTTCACAATGAAAGTGGGATGACGTTTGTATGGATTTCATTACGGGATTGCCTAAGACTCAGCGAGGCAATGATGCAATCTGGGTCATAGTGGACACCCTAACCAAGGTTGCTCACTTCATTTCGATCAGCACCAGATACAGAGCAGATCAACTTGCACAGCTGTATGTATCCAGAATAGTCAGTCTGCATGGAGTACCCCGAACTATCACTTCCGACCGAGGTTCCCTGTTTACCTCCGCTTTTTGGTCACGCCTCCATCAAGTCTGTTGGACAGCACTGAAATATAGTACTTCTTATCATCCTCAGACGAATGGACAGACAGAACGAGTAAATCAAATACTCGAAGATATGTTGCGAGCCTGTGCTTTAGCCCAAGGACCTAAATGGGAAGACTGCTTGCCATATGCTGAGTTTTCCTATAACAACAGTTTCCAGACCAGTCTAAAAATGTCACCGTATGAAGCTCTGTATGATCGTAAGTGCCGCACTCCTTTAAATTGGTCTCAAACTGGAGATAGCCGCATCTTCGGAACAGATCTCATGACGGAAGCTGAGAAACAAGTTAAGGAAATCAGAGACAGATTGCAATTGGCCAAATCTCGACAGAAGAGTTATTATGATGCAAAGCACCGACAAATCAGTTTTGAACCCGGAGAACACGTATACCTCCGAGTCACTCCTATGAAGGGAGTCAAGAGATTTCAGACTCATGGAAAGTTGGCCCCCAGATTTAATGGTCCATTCCTGGTTATGTCTCGAGTGGGTACTATTGCATATCAATTGGAACTACCCGCTGAGTTGGCAGACGTGCACAACGTGTTTCATGTTTCCCAATTGAGACGATGCATGTCCCCGCCTGAGAAAAGGACTGCTATGGCTGAGGTCGAATTGGAAAATGATTTAACTTATGAAGAGAGACCGTTCAGAATTTTGGATCAGATGGAAAGGGTCACTCGCAGTAAAGTAAGGAAATTTTACAAAGTTCAGTGGGAGCATCACACAGAGTCAGAATCAACTTGGGAGCAGGAAGAATTTCTACAATCACATTATCCAGAGTTGTTTTCCCAAGCAACCGAATCTCGAGGACGAGATTCATTCTAAGTGGGGGAGGTTTGTGACAGCCTGGTTTTTGCCCTCTCTCATTTGCTTGATTTTCATTTGAAGTCATTTTGAAATTTGGAGTTTTTGAATCTTTTCATATGGACTTAAACACTTGGGTACCCTTGGCTTTCACCCAAGTGCTTCATTTCCCTCCCTAATCATCATTCCCCTTCTGATCCATCCCAAAATAATCTTTGGAATATTTTTCTTAAATGAAAAATATTCATTTTTCTCTCAAAAACCCTAGCCAGATCAATATGCTCCAAAGCAACCCTAATTTTTATGGCCCAGAAAAATCTGAGATAATTCACAAATATTCTTTGAACCCTAGGGCACCTTCCTGAGCAAAAATATGTCATCACTTTTTGGAATATTTTTGCTACAGAAAATATTTTCTGTTCTGGACAGAAAGGGTGGTTTCTACAGCAACTACCATTTTACTTGCTCCATTGTGCCTGGGTTTTCTTGTGCATTTTCACCTTAGTAACTCTTGGCTAACCTCCAAAGCACAGCCTCTAACTCCTAGCCATTTGACCTCAGTAACCTCTCCAAGTTACTGACCAGAAACTTACCTGGCGTGTAAAAACTTCTCTACTACACGTGGATCCAAACCAAAGCGTGGTAACATCTCAATCTACCACAAATAACACGCCAGACATGGAGTTTAGGCTTAGCTCGGCCTGATGTCATAGTCCACGCGGTGACCGCGTTCGTCCAGGGGTGCTGGCATGCGTGTCGACGCGCTCTGAGTGCCGCCGAGCGCTCTGTTCCGCGCGTGCTCGCTTCCTCGACTGCCGTAGCACGCCAAACTTTGCCACCATCTTCGTCTCAACTCCCTTAACTCCCCTCTGGCGCTCGCCGACGCCGAAGCTCGCCGCAGTGAGCATGGACACGGTCCGGCCAACCCAACAGTGCGGTGCGCACTGTGCTCGTCGCCTTCTCCTCGTTCCTGTGCTCGTCTCCATCCACCAACAGTTGCCACGTGAGCTGCGTCGCCTTCTCCCACTCTCACCGACTCCGCTCGTCGCCGGGCGCCGTGGACAGGTGTCCACCGGCGGAGCCCGAAACCCCCTCACCGCTCGCCTATAAATGGAGCCGCCCCCAGCCTCCTCGAGCACCATCCAGCACTCCCACACACCCCACAAGCAAGTATGAAGCCGTAGCCCGGCCGGGCAGGCCGCGGGCCGCCGTCCCCGAGCTCGAGCTCGCCGGTGATCCCCTCTGGTCGCCGCGGTAGCTCCCGCCCCTCCCAGGCCAGGCGACCCTTCCAGGGCCTCCGCCCCTCTCCGGTGAAGCCGTCCCGCCCCTCTGGAGCTCCTCGAGTAGCCTCTGCTCGCCGTCTTCTTCATCTCCGGTGACCACCATGTTCTGCCTCCGCTTGCGAGGTTGATTCCAACGTTGTTCGACCACCCCTAGCTACGCTACGGGTACGGGCAGCTGCGCCACCATCCCCTCTCTCCATCCCTCCCTCTCGTTTTGGCCAAGGAGTCCTCGTCGCCGGCGAGAGCTCCGGCGGAGCTGCGACTCCCTCTGTTTCCTTCTCCCCTCCTCCTCACCTGACTAGCGGGACCCGCTAGTCAACCAGTCTGTACATGCACGAGGCGGTATGAGTGGTGGCGCCCCTGGGCTTTACGCCTTCGACGTCACCCCCCAGTCTGTTTATTTTTATTCAAATTCATTTGAATTTACAGAACACTTCAAACAGCCATAACTCATCAATCATAAGTCCAAATGAATTGATTCTTTTTGCATCTTGTTCTTTGCAAAGAAATCTAGCAACTCACCAAAGATGAGATTTTTATGAGCTGTTTAGAATTTCTGGTGATTTTCAGAAGTGTTGTTGATATTTTATTTTTGTGTTTAAAAATATTTTCAGAGGGTGAGGCTTGTCTTGAGGATCACCAGAAGGCTTGTGAACCTCGTCTGCACTAAGGCAAGCCACAGCAACATTTTCATGTTGTCATTTCAATATTTATGATTTTCTTACTTGAATGAAATGATTAATCCATGCATTTAAATAACTATTGTGTTATTTATATTCTGTTAAGTGTTTGTTAGTTAATATGCTTGATTTACAGAATGTGGAAACTAGTTTAGTTGGGAAAGCAAAGCTAAGATCTATTTGTGGTGATGATAGAAATAATTTAGTTATGCATGTTAGTAATTATTTAAAGTTATGTTCTTGCATAAATAAAATGATAAAAATTTGCTAGAAAATATTCTGTTAAGTACTAGTTTAGTCATTTTACTTGACTTACAGAATGTTTGAACCTCACTTGGTTGGTAAAGAAATTAGGATTTGTTTGTGGTATAATCTTTGTTATACACGTGAGAAATTTATCGAAGTTATTTTCTTGCATGAGAAAATAATAAAACTTGCTGTAAAATATTTCGGTTAAAATGTGAGTTACCTTGACCAGCAAAGTAAAATAAGTTGTTGATGTTTATGCTTAGTGTGAATATGGTTGACATCAGTCATTCTCGTTATTATGTGATGCATGTGTAGTTTTGCATTTCATGGCATGCTATGACACCGGTCATTTTCATTTTAAGTTGAACCTGAATATAACTCAACTTGAATTTACCGTTGACTGGGTCATGGTGCTGCTGAATCGAGTTTTTCCCAGTGCAACCACATTTGCCTTTGTGGGAAGGCCTTGATTCGGTCCATTGACATTGCCTCTGGTTGGTGCCTCCAACTAGGGAAGGTTACGTCCTGCTTACCCTGGCCCGGTAAGCAGGCATAACCTTGTGTGCCCGTTGTTGAGATTATAGTACCTGGTCCCCGAGTGGGATCGTTTTGGCCACGACGGTGGTCGCTGTGTCTTTGGTAGACATGGGGCCACCCAGGACTAGCCCGTTGGGGATTGGGTCGGAGTGGCCGCGAGAGTGTCATGGCTGTGATCCACCCGAATGCCGTTGGTCCACCCGAATGGGAGTGCGAGGCCATGGGTTCCGTGGTGTGGGTACAGTGTGCTACCTCTGCAGAGTGTATAATCTATCGATAGCCGAGTCCATGGTCATGGACACCTCGTAGTAGGTCCCACCATGAGTCAACGTTTAATAAAATTTGCACACTAAGCTATGAACTTTGCATTGATGAGGATGGCAGAAAGGCCATCGCGATGTTCGGGACCAAATTTTGGTCGTGGTTGTGATCGCCGTAAGGATCACGAGTTACTCCTGTTAAGACCATGTTGATGGTTTGTTTGTGATCCAAGAATGATCACGGTTGGTAAGTTGTCCCGAGGGACGTTCGAGCATGATCACAGCATGTTGGACATATAGTGTTGCATTATTATTAATTGGTTAAGTATCATGATATTGTTTGCCATTATGATTATGCCTGTTGTGAGCTTGCAAGTACATTCAATGTACTGACCTGGCGTGTCATTCCAGATTTCGGGAAAGTCTCATTGGGAGGAGCGCTCCTCGAGTCTAGATCGTGTCCACATCGGTGTCCCTGTGATATGGAGCTTCCGCTACGACGTTATTCTGCTACCGCGTAGTTGTTATGATCGAGGCCCCTTTATGTTCACTAAATAATGTACATATTGTTCAGCCGCACCGAGCGTGCCGCTTGGCCTCGACAACTGTTGTAATATAAACTCTGGTCCGCTAGCATCAATAAAGTGGTTGTTTTCTGTACCAAGATGTTGTGTGTTGCCAGAAGACATGGTCTCTGGGCTGGCAATGCATTGTAAACCGGTCGCTCTGAGCTGGGGTGCCACAGCTTTGTCCACTTCAATACCTCTTTCAATTATTTTATGACCCAAGACAATGCCTTCATTAACCATAAAGTGGCAGTTCTCCCAATTCAAGACAAGATTTGTTTGTTCACATCTCTGCAAAACTCGATCAAGATTGCTTAAACAATCATCAAAAGAATTCCCATAAACAGAGAAATTATCCATGAAAACCTCAACAATCTTTTCACAAAAGCCAGAGAATATAGCAGTCATACATCTTTGAAAAGTAGCAGGTGCATTACATAAACCGAAAGGCATACGTCTATAAGCATAAGTTCCAAAGGGACAAGTAAAAGTGGTCTTTTCTTGATCAGGTTGAGAAACAGGTATTTGTGAAAAACCATATCCATCAAGGAAGCAAAAATGTGTGTGCTTAGATAATCTTTCAAGCATTTGATCAGTAAAAGGCAGAGGGTAATGATCTTTTCTAGTTGCTTTGTTCAATTTTCTAAAATCAATTACCATTCTATAGCCTGTAACAATTCTTTATGGAATAAGTTCATTCGTATCATTAGGAACAACAGTTATACCTCCTTTCTTAGGGACACAATGGATAGGACCTACCCATCTACTATCAGCTTTAAGATGGATTATACCTGCTTCCTGAAGTTTTAATATTTCCGTTCTTACCACTTCTTTCATCCTCGGATTTAACTGGCGTTGGTGGTCAACAACGGGTTTAGCATCAGGTTCCATATTAATTTTGTGTCTACATAGAGTGGGACTAATGCCCTTTAAATCATCAAGAGTATATCCAATAGCAACTGAGTGCTTCCTTAGAACTTTCAATAATCTTTCTTCTTCGTGTTCTAAAAGGTTAGCAGTAATAATAACATGATATATCTTCTTTTCATCAAGATAAGCATATTTCAAAGTGTCTCGCAATTGTTTTCATTCAAATACAGGATCACCCTTTGGTGGAGGACGACCTCCTAGAGTTTCAATAGGCAAATTGTGTTTAAGCAGAGGACGTTGTTCAAAGAAAATCTTATCTATTTCATTTCTTTCATGCATATGTAAATCATTTTCATGGTCTAGCAAATATTGTTCTAGTGGATCAGTAGGAGGCACAGCTAGAAGCAAGACCAATTAATTCATCTTTACTAGGCAATTCTTTTTCATGAAGTTTTCTACTAAACTTGGAAAAATTAAATTCATGAGACTCATCACCAAAACTAACACCGACAGTTTGTTTCTCACAATCAATTTTAGCATTAACGGTCTTCAAGAAAGGTCTACCAAAGATTATGGGACAAAAATCATCTTGTGGGGAACCAAGAACAAGAAAATCAGTAGGGTGTTTTATTTTCCCACACAAGACTTCAACATCTCTAACAATCCCAATTGGTGATATAGTGCCTCTATTAGCAAGTTTAATAGTAACATATGTGTCTTCTATCTCTGCGGGTGCTATGTCATTCATAATTTCTTGATATAAGGTGTAAGTAATAGCACTTCCACTAGCACCTATGTCACATAAACCATGATAACAATGATCTCCTATTTTAAGTGAGACAATGGGCATACCAACAACAGGTCTATGTTTATCCTTTTTATCAGGTTTAGCAATTCTAGCAGCTTCTTCACAGAAGTAAATAACATGCCCATCCACATCTTCATCAAGAGAGGACTTTTTTGCTGTGGAAGAAGATGTGGATGGGCATGTTATTTACTTCTGTGAAGAAGCTGCTAGAATTGCCAAACCAGATAAAAAGGATAAACATAGACATGTTGTTGGCATGCTCGTTCTCTCAGTTAAAATAGGAGATCATTGTTATCATGGTTTATGTGACATAGGTGCTAGTGTAAGTGCTATTCCTTACACCTTATATCAAGAAATTATGAATGACATAGCACCCACAGAGATACAAGACATAGATGTTACTATTAAACTTGCTAATAGAGACACTATATCACCTATTGGGATTGTTAGAGATGTTGAAGTCTTGTGTGGGAAAATAAAATACCCTACTGGTTTTCTTGTTCTTGGTTCCCCACAAGATGACTTTTGTCCCGTTATCTTTGGTAGACCTTTCTAGAACACTGTTAATGCTAAGATAGACTGTGAGAAACAAATTTTCGGTGTTAGTTCTGGTGATGAGTCTCACGAGTTTAATTTTTCCAAGTTTAGTAGAAAACTTCATGAAAAAGAATTGCTTAGTAAGGATGAATTAATTGGTCTTGCTTCTATTGTTGTGCCACCTACTGATCCTTTAGAAAAATATTTGCTAGACCTTGAAAATGATTTACATATGCATGACAGAAATGAAATAGATAATATTTTCTTTGAACAACGTCCTCTGCTTAAACACAATTTGCCTATTGAAACTCTAGGAGGTCCTCGTCCACCTAAGGGTGATCATGTGTTTGAATTAAAACAATTGCCAGACACATTGAAATATGCTTATCTTGATGAAAAGAAGATATATCCTGTTATTATTAGTGCTAACCTTTCAGAACATGAAGAATAAAGATTATTGAAAGTTCTAAGGAAGCACTGGGCTGCTATTGGATATACTCTTGATGATTTAAAGGGCATTAGTCCCACTCAATGTCACCACAAAATTAATATGGAACCTGATGCTAAACCGGTTGTTGATCACCAAGGTCGGTTAACTCCAAAGATGAAGGAAGTGGTAAGAACGGAAATCTTAAAACTTCTGGAAGCAGGTATGATCTATCATATAGCTGATAGTAGATGGGTAAGTCATGTTCATTGTGTCCCTAAGAAAGGAGGTATAACTATTGTTCCTAATGATAGGAATGGACTTATTCCACAAAGAATTGTTACAGGTTATATAATGGTAATTGATTTTAGAAAATTAAATAAAGCAACTAGAAAAGATCATTACCCTCTGCCTTTTATTGATCAAATGCTTGAAATATTATCTAAGCGCGCACATTTTTGCTTCCTTGATGGATATTCTGGTTTTTCAAAACTACCTGTTTCTCAACCTGATCAAGAAAAGACCACTTTTACTTGTCCCTTTGGAACTAATGCTTATAGACGTATGCCTTTTGGTTTATGTAATGCACTTGCTACCTTTCAAAGATGTATGACTGCTATATTCTCTGACTTTTGTGAAAAGATTGTTGAGGTTTTCATGGATGATTTCTCTATTTATGGGTAGTCTTTTGATGATTGTTTAAGCAATCTTGATCGAGTTTTGCAGAGATGTGAACAAACAAATCTGGTCTTGAATTGGGAGAAGTGCCACTTTATGGTTAATGAAGGCATTGTCTTGGGTCATAAAATTTCTGAAAGATGTATTTAAGTGGACAAAGCTAAAGTTGATGGAATTGAGCACATGCCATGTCCTAAAGATATAAAAGGTATTCATAGTTTCTTAGGTCATGCTAGTTTCTATAGGTGATTTATCAAAGACTTTTCTTAAATTTCTAGGCCTCTTACGAATCTTTTGCAAAAGGATATTCTTTTTGTTTTTGATGATGATTGTTTAGAAGCCTTTGAAACACTCAAGAAAGTCTTAATTTCTGCACCTATTGTTCATCCACCTGATTGGAACTTGCCTTTTGAAATTATGTGTGATGCTAGTGATTATGTTGTTGGTGCTGTTCTAGGACAAAGAGTTGATAAGAAACTGAATGTTATTCATTATGCTAGTAAAAGTCTAGACAGTGCTCAACGAAACATGCTACTACTGAAAATGAATTCTTAGTAGTGGTGTTTGCCTGTGGAAAATTTAGACCTTATATTGTTGATTCCAAAGTAATTGTTCACACCGATCATGCTGCTATTAAATATCTTATGGAAAAGAAAGATGCTAAACCTAGACTTATTCAATGGGTTCTCTTGTTACAAGAATTTGATTTACATATCATTGATAGAAAAGGAGCTAAGAACCCTGTAGCTAATAATTTATCTAGGCTTGAAAATGTGCCTGATGACCCACTACCCATTGATGATAGTTTTCCTAATGAGCAGTTAGCTGCAATAAATGTTGCTCATAATACTCCTTGGTATGCTGACTATGCTAATTACATTGTTGCTAAATATTTACCACCTAGCTTTACATACCAACAAAAGAAAAATTCTTCTATGATTTAAGACATTACTTTTGGGATGAGCCTCATCTTTAAAAAGAAGCAGTAGCTGGTATTATTAGACATTGTGTACCTGAGCATGAACAGGGACAAATCCTATAGAAATGTCACTCTGAAGCTTATGGAGGGCGTCATGCTGGAGATAGAACTGCTCACAAGGTATTGCAATCTGGATTTTATTGGCCTACTCTCTTCAAGGATGCCCATAAGTTCGTCTTATCTTGTGATGAATGTCAAAGAATAGGTAATATCGGTAAGCGTCAAGAAATGCCTATGAATTATTCACATGTTGTTGAACCTTTTGATGTTTGGGGATTTGATTACATGGGACATTTCCTTCCTCTAATGGGTATACACATATTCTGGTTGATGTTGATTATGTTACTAAATGGGTAGAAGCTATTCCAGCCAGTAGTGCTGATCACAACACCTCTATTAAAATGCTTAAGGAAGTTATTTTCCCAAGGTTTGGAGTCCCTAGATATTTACTGACTGATGGTGGTTCACACTTTATTCATGGTGCTTTCCGTAAAATGCTTGCCAAGTATGATGTTAACCATAGAATTGCATCGCCTTATCATCCTCAGTCTAGTGGTCAAGTTGAACTTAGCAATAGAGAAATAAAATTAATTTTGCAAAAGACTATCAATAGGTCCAGGAAGAATTGGTCTAAGGAATTAGATGATGCACTTTGGGCTTATAGAACGGCATATAAAAATCCTATGGGTATGTCTCCTTATAAAATGGTTTATGGAAAAGCCTGTCATTTGCCTCTTGAGTTAGAACATAAAGCTTATTAGGCCATGAAAGAGCTCAACTATGATTTCAAACTTGCTGGTGAAAAGACGTTATTTGATATTAGCTCCTTAGATGAATGGAGAAACCCAAGCTTATGAAAATGCAAAATTATTCAAAGAAAAAGTTAAAAGATGGAATGACAAAAGAATCCAAAAGCGTGAGTTTAAAGTCAGAGAATATGTTCTTTTGTACAACTCTCGTTTCAGATTCTATGCAGGAAAAATCCTCTCAAAATGGGAAGGCCCTTACGTTATCAAGGAGGTTTATCGGTCTGGAGCCATCAAAATAAATAATGCTGAAGGTACTAACCCGAAGGTTGTCAATGGGCAACGAATGAAACACTATATCTCAGGTACGCCCATTAATGTTGAAAGTAATATTATCCAAACGTTGACACCGGAACAACACATAAAAGAGTCCTTCCGGAACACTCTAGAATCGTGAAAATAAGGAGGTACGTGATACAGTAAGTAAACAAACTCCGAAAAATCCACAAAAATATTTTTATCAGTTTTGGAATATTTAGAAAAATAGGAAAATAAGAAACTTCCAAGAAGCGTCCCCTGGTGAGCACAAGACACCAGGGCACGCCAGGCAAGCCTGGCGCGCCCAGGTGGGTTGTGCCCACCTGGGACACCTTCCAGACTCCGTTTTTCTATAGTTTGCTTGTCCCTCCAAGATAAAAAATCTATATATACTCCCCGAACCTGTTAACCATCGTATCACGGAGAAATCCTCTGTTCTCTTTTCTTGCTGATTTCTACGCAGTTCTGAAAATATGTCGTCCCAAGACTCCGACGGAGAGAGCTATGTCTCACATCTCATTGCTGACCTGAAGACCTATGGGGACCTATCCCCATATGGTCGAACTTCAGATGACGAGGAGGACGCTCACTTGATGAGGATCGATGATTCAAGCTCGGAGGAGGAGGATGTTCCTCTACCTCAACCAGGGGATATGCACGTGGAGTTTAAGAAGTCAAGTCTCCCTAAGAGAGCTAACCGGTCTAAAAACCAATCTATTCCTTTTCGTTTTCGGTAGAAAAGCAAAGGGGATTTATGTGACAAGATCTTGAAGTTGGAGCTGGAAGTCGATGATTTAAAGGAGGAAATTGCTCTCCTCAACTACAATATGAAAAATTTGAAGGCACAATTGACATCATCACCACCACCATCTTCTTCATCACCCAAAGAAAACTGAGTATCGGGTATGGGTACTCTCCATGGCTTCCGCCAAGCTTGGGGGAGGTGCCCCGGTATCGTATCATCCCACTATCCTTTTGCCATTACTTATTTTAGTTAGATCTTTTGCTTTAGATGAGTAAAAGTTTAGTCGATCCTTTCTTCTTTGAGAGTTTGCTTAGTGATCAATCCTTGTAATTGTGTGCAAGATATATAATAAGGTTTAGTTTGAGTTTTTGCTTTCTTTACTTTCATGTTGCAAATAAAAGAAAAAAATAAGGAAGAAAAAGAGGAAGGAAATAAATAAAAGAAAGGAAATAAATCAAGAAGATCATATACTAATCTGATAGTAGGTGATGACACCACATAAGGAAAAGTATAAGTAGAAATTTTTATTAGAGATTGACAAACATGGCATTAGTCAATGATGTAACTCATGAAAGAATTAATAAGGGAAGAGAAGATTCACATATAAATATACTATCCTAGAAATATTTTGTGATTGTGAGCCCTCATCAAAATATTATATGCAAAAATTGTTGACGTTGGACAAGGAAGACAACTTAATTGTTTATGTTTGTTTATATTCACATAGAAGTCATATTGTCATGGCTCCTTTAACATGTGGTGCTTGCCCCCTATCTTTGCTAGCCAAAAATTCTGCACTAAGTAGAGACACTACTTGTTCATCCAAAAACCCTTAAACCCAAATCTTATTTTCAAGAGTCCACCATACCTACCTAGGGATTGAGCAAGATCCCTCAAGTAAGTTGTTATCAGTGCAAAAGGGCAATAAAAATTGCTTCTAAAAGTGTGAGATCATTTAGTGTTAGGGAAAATTGAGCGTTGCATGAACTTGTGATGGTGAAGAATAAAAGCGACAGACTGCATAATAAAGGTCACTATCAGAGGGGGCAGCAACGTGACGTTCTTTTGCACTAAGGGGTTGAGCATACAAACAAATAAGCGCATGGCAACCTCTTCTTCCCTCTGCGAAGGCCCTATCTTTTACTTTTCATGTACTTACTTTTATGCAAAGAGTCAAAGTATTCTCTCTATTCCCTTTTTTTCTCCTTTGGCAAGCATCATGTGGTGAGGAAAGATCTAGGCACATATGTCCAGTTGAATATAGATAGCATGAGTCATTATTGCTGACATCACCCTTGAGGTGAATATGTTGGGAGGCAAAACTATAAGCCCCTATCTTTCTATGTGTCCGGTTGAAACTTTTTGCCCATGTGTATGCTGTGAGTGTTAGCAATCATAGAAGACTATATGATGGTTGAGTATTGGACTTGCCTAAAGGCTCTGATATGTTACCCTTCCTGAAAAGATGATGAATTGTAGTTGAAAAGTAGACTGA
This sequence comes from Triticum aestivum, assembly GCF_018294505.1. Classification (NCBI taxonomy): domain Eukaryota; kingdom Viridiplantae; phylum Streptophyta; class Magnoliopsida; order Poales; family Poaceae; genus Triticum; species Triticum aestivum. The sequence goes on from NC_057802.1 coordinate 500,098,026, forward strand.
GAACATAGTTTGTTGGTTTTTAATAGAGTTTTTGCTTTGTACTTCAATAGTGTGATGAATTATCACTTATTCATGAGGAGTATAGGATAAAAGTTCTATGATAAAAAGTCTAATGTTTAAATTTGTTGCTATTATAATAATAAACATGATGCTTCTATGTCCGTAATTTGTTTTTATCGACACCTCTGTCTCTAAGCATGTGGACATGTTTTTCGATTTTGGTTTTTCGCTTGAGGACAAGCGAGGTCTAAGCTTGGGGGAGTTGATACGTCCAGTTTGCATCATGTTTTCTTACTGTTATTTATGATGTGTTTATCCATAATAATGCTTTTTGGAGTAATTCTAATGCCTTTTCTCTCATAATATGCAAGGTATACACAAAGAGGGAGAATTCCGGCAGTTGGAAATCTGCACCTGGAAAAGCTACGTCAGGCCACCTATTTTGCACAACTCCAAACAAGATGAAACTTCACGGAGATTTTTTATGAAATATTTGAGGAATATTGGAGCAAATAACTACTAGAGGGGGCCCACCAGGTGGGCACAACCCACCTGGGCGCGCCAGGGAGCCCAGGCGCGCCCTGGTGGGTTGTGCTCACCCAGGCCCACCTCGAGTGCCCATCTTCTAGTATATAGGTCATTTTGACCTAGAAAAAATAAGGATAGGACTTTCGGGATGGAGCACCGTTGTCTCGAGGCGGAACTTGGGCAGGAGCACTTTTGCCCTCCGGCTGAGCGATTCCGCCGGGGGAACTTCCCTCCCGGAGGGGGAAATTATCATCATCATCATCGCCAACAACTCTCCCATCTTGGGGAGGGCAATCTTCATCAACATCTTCAACAGCACCATCTCATCTCAAACCCTAGTTCATCTCTTGTGTTCAATCTTGTTACCGGGACTATAGATTGGTGCTTGTGGGTAACTAGTAGTGTTGATTACATCTTGTGGTTGATTACTATATGGTTTATTTGGTGGAAGATTATATGTTCAGATCCAATATGATATTTAATACCCCTATGATCTTGAGCATGATTATCATTTGTGAGTAGTTACTTTTGTTCTTGATGTCACGGGAGAAATCATGTTGCAAGTAATCATGTGAATTTGATATGTGTTCGATATTTTCATAGTATGTATGTTATGATTCCCTTAGTGGTGTCATGTGAACGTCGACTACATGACACTTCACCATATTTGCGCCTAAGGGAATGCATTTTGGAGTAGCAATTAGATGATGGGTTGTGAGAGTGACAGAAGCTTAAACCCCAGTTTATGCGCTATTTCGTAAGGGACCGATTGGATCCAAAAGCTTAATGCTATGGTTAGAATTTATTCTGAATACTTTTCTCGTAGTTGCGGATGCTTGCGGGAGGGTTAATCATAAGTAGGAGGTTTGTTCAAGTAGGAACAGTGCCTAAGCACCGGTCCACCCACATATCAAATTATCAAAGTACCAAACACGAATTAAACCAACATGATGAAAGTGACTAGATGAAAATCCCGTGTACTCTCAAGAACGCTTTGCTTATCATAAGAGACCGTTTTGGCATGTCCATTGCCTCAAAAGGATTGGGCTACCAGCTGCTAATGTCTACTACACAACCTTCTTCTTGTAGACGCTGTTGGGCCTCCAAGTGCAGAGGTTTGTAGGACAGTAGCAAATTTCCCTCAAGTGGATGACCTAAGGTTTATCAATCCGTGGGAGGCGTAGGATGAAGATGGTATCTCTCAAACAACCCTGCAACCAAATAACAAAGAGTCTCTTGTGTCCCCAACACACCCAATACAATGGTAAATTGTATAGGTGCACTAGTTCGGCAAAGAGATGGTGATACAAGTGCAATATGGATGGTCGATATAGGTTTTTGTAATCTGAAAATATAAAAACAGCAAGGTAACTAATGATAAAAGTGAGCACAAACGGTACTGCAATGCTTCGAAACAAGGCCTAGAGTTCATACTTTCACTAGTGCAAGTTCTCTCAACAAGGATAGCATAATTAGATCATATAACAATCCCTCAACATGCAACAAAAAGTCACTCCAAAGTCACTAATAGCGGAGAACAAACGAAGAGATTATTGTAGTGTATGAAACCACCTCAAAGTTATTCTTTCTGACCAATCCATTGGGCTATTCCTATAAGTGTCGCAAACAGCCCTAGAGTTCGTTGTAAAATAACACCTTAAGACACAAATCAACCAAAACCCTAATGTCACCTAGATACTCCAATGTCACCACAAGTATCCACGGGTATGATTATACAATATGCATCACACAATCTCAGATTCATCTATTCAACCAACAAAAAGAACTTCAAAGAGTGCCCCAAAGTTTCTACCGGAGAGTCAATACGAAAACGTGTGCCAACCCCTATGCATAGATTCCCAAGGTCACAGAACCCGCAAGTTGATCACCTACATCAAGTGACTCAATAGAATACCCCATTGTCACCACGGGTATCCCACGCAAGACATACATCAAGTGTTCTCAAATCCTTAAAGACTCAATCCGATAACTTCAAAGGAAAAAACTCAATCCATTACAAGAGAGTAGAGGGGGAGAAACATCATAAGATCCAAATATAGTAGCAAAGCTCGCGATACATAAAGATCGTGCCGAATCAAGAACATGAGAGAGAGAGAGAGGGATCAAACACATAGCTACTGGTACATACCCTCAGCCCCGAGGGTGAACTACTCCCTCCTCATCATGGAGAGCGCCAGGATGATGAAGATGGCCACCGGTGATAGATCTCCCCTCCGGCAGGGTGCCGAACAGGGTCCCGATTGGTTTTTGGTGGCTACAGAGGCTTGCGGCGGCGGAATTCCCGATCTAGGTTATTTTCTGGAGGTTTGGGGATTTATAGGAGAGGTTGGCATCGAGAACAAGTCAGGGGGCCCCACAGAGAGTCCACGAGGCACAGGGGCGTGCCCCAGGGGGGTGGGCGCGCCCTCCAACCTCGTGGGGCCCACGGGACTCCCCTTCGGTAAATCTTCGTTCTAGTATTTTTTATATTTTCCAGAAAAAATCTCCGTTGATTTTCAGCGCATTCTGAGAACTTTTATTTCTACACAAAAACAACACCACGGTAGTTCTGTTGAAAACAGTGTTAGCCCGGGTTAGTTCTAACCAAATCATACCAAAATCATGTAAAAATATTATAAACATGGCATGAATACATAAAAAATTATAGATACGTTGGAGACGTATGAGCTGCACTGCACTTTTGTTACTACTATCGTTACTTGCTCATTACAAATTATCTTTCTATCAAACTACTCAGTACTTAAAATTTCAGCACTTGTAGATATTACCTTACTGAAAACTACTTGTTCCTTCTGCTCCTCGTTGGGTTCGACACTCTTACTTGTCGAAAAGAGCTACAATTGATCCCCTATACTTGTGGGTCATCAATGATCGAGGTCATCCTCAGAGAATGCCTTGGCCTTCTTGAATGGGGTAGTATGGGCCATGGCATAGAGGTCGTATAGTGGTGGCACGTCCTTCTTGTTGTGTTTCACCTAAAAGAGAGGAACAACATATTAGTTAAGGGCTGGAGCTATCATGAAGAATGAAATTGCATGAATTGTTAAGGGCTCAAACCACATACCCAGTGATCCCCGTACTCAAACAGGTTGGAGCTCCCTTGATGATGTGGCACACCTCGCATTTGGGCACGCTTATCCCTGGCCTTGTTGTGTTCGGCTAGCCATTGGGGGGAGCACCACTCATCCACCAATGCCTCCCAACAGTCCATCCTATCCGCACACCATCTCGGGGGCACCTAAGTTTGGCAAAGAGAAATTTCAGCGCTACGCCTACGAATGAAATCAAGGAAACTAAGTACAAGGCGTTAAGAATAGGTAATTACCTTCATGTACTTCTCCTTACTCGGATACTTGCCGCTGCACTTCTTCTTGGCCCTCCTAATGTTAGTCGAGGCGTGGTAGTCTCGAACATCCTGCACCCTAGCCGCGTGCCGTAAGTTCTGAAGTAGGTGCTTGCACTCGACTTCGAGAACCCTAGCCGCCTCCGCCTCGTGTTCCTCAGAACACCTGTAGAAGGTTTGCAACCGAACAAGACAACACTGATTAGTACAAGGAGAAATTACCCAAAGCCGCCGCCTCACAATGTCGGCCACCGTCTCACACAAGACACCGTCGACCCTCTCCTCCAGCGGGGCCGGGGCAACCACGTACAGCTCCCAGCTCAGTGCTAGCTGTGGAACCTGACCCTCATCGGGTAACGTGACCCACCCCGAGAAGTGGTGCCGGCAAAGCACACCAAGGACCTGGTTGGGCCTGCGGACACCATCGGCGTGTATCCAACCCCTGCAGTATGACAAGGCCAACACATTAGATATTAATTTGAAGAAACATGAAGAATAGAGGTTAAAAAAGAGTAAATGCACTTACTTCTCCCCGGTAGGCTCAATCAAGCACCTCTGATCGCGGGTCACCGGCACGGCCGGGAGCTTCGTACCACCATGCTAGTAGACCTTCTTGCCCTGCTCAACCAGCTCGCCCTCGCTAAAACTATCGTCAGACCAGGTCTCCTCGCCGTCAGCATGGCCACTAGTCTCTGGTGTCACGTGGGACGAAGACTCCGGGACCGGAGTCTCGTGGGACGAAGACTCTGGGGCCCGAGTCTTGTAGGACGAAGGCTCGATGACCCGAGGCTCGTCGGCACGAGGCTCGTGGACCGGAGTCCAAGATTGGTCCAAGTCTGATGGGTCCACCTGAGACGGAGCACTCCGGTGGTCCGGAGAATCAGCTGGGGGTGGCGGCGAGGAAGGCGCAGCATCCTTCCTACCTCTCCCGCCCCCACGTCCACCTCTAGCTGCACCCCTCTTCGTCTTCCCCCAACCTCTCCCGGCCGAAGAAGAAGCGCCCGTCGGTGTCTGCATGCTGTCTACCAGCGCTCTCCGAAGGTGCTGGGGTGGAGTAATAGCACCCCTCCCATCACGCGCGAGGAAGGAGGCTCGGAGCGCTCTCGACCCGCGCCCACCATCTGTCAACACCTGCAATGACAAAGAGTAAACGAAATTAGTACAACATAAACATAATAAAATATTTAAGTGTGTATCATCATCATGAACATAATAAAAATAGAATACCTAATAACATGAACTAATTGAATAATAGCATCGGGGTGCTGTGTCGAGTCGGGGGTGCCGTGTCGGGGTCTGGGGGTCTCGTGTCGGTGGTGTTGTGTCGGGGTCGTGGTGCTGTGTC
>NC_057802.1:500103718-500105862 GCF_018294505.1 Triticum aestivum
CACCTCGATCCCCGACCCCTATACCCTCGACTCCTTTTCCCCTCGATCCTCGACCCCTCGACCACTCGGCGACCCTCGACCATCGGCGACCCTCTTTTTCTACTTTTCCTACTTCTATTTTCATCTTCTTCTTCTACTTTTGTTTCATCTTCTTATTTCTTCTTCTTCTTCTCCTTCTTCTTCTACTTATTGTTCATTTTTTCATCTTCTTCTTCCTCTTCTTCTTTTACTTCTTTTTTTTCATCTTTCTTGTTTATTCTAAAAAAAAGAAGAAGAAAAAACTAAACTAATTAAACTAAACTAAGGCCCCGTTTGATTGCTCTGTTTTTTCTAAGTATTTTGAGAATGCTACAATATTTGATATTACCATAGTTTTATTTACTATGGGGTGTTTGGCTGCCACTAAAAATGATGCTTTTAATACTGTAGTATTTGCAAAACCTTGGTATTTTCTGTGTTTTAAAAAAAGAGCTCTGATGACAACTCTTACATGATGTGTACAAATTAATGCACCCAATCCCTTTTTTGACTGAATATTGTGAGGCAAAAGCCCCACAGTCTTTTATTCAGCACCCCCACCAAAAGGTCCAGAACAAACTCAAACTAAATAGGTACAAAAGGGAAAGAAGGCTAGGCTAAGTCTAAGTAAAACTTACCTATTTACATACATACATGCATCCATATACAAACAGGAGTATTACATCCAGCAATGAATTATCACCACTACAAAGATAAAATAATCCCAGGAAAATGTCAAGGTAGTGCATTGATCCATTGCAGCGGTGAGGGCTTCACAGCAACCTTCATTCTGTGAGAGTGTAGAGTGATCTCATGAACGAACTTCGCCTTCCATGCTCCAAAGGTAGGCCTGATGTGCCTAAAGATTCTATCATTTCTGGTTGTCCAAATGCACCATGCAGCCAGGAACACTACCTCAAAAAAGAAAGGATGATGAAACCCTCTTCGAGCTAACAGTATGCATTCCCTGTTAGACAAACCATCTTGCCAATATATTTGTAAGTAGTTCCAAACTCTGGTCCTGAAATTGCACTTAAAGAAGAGATGATCTCGATCTTCATGCAGCTGTGCAACACACATAGGGCAGAGATTATCATCATCCTCAGATCTCCAGTGCCTTCTGAGAAGCATATCTCTAGTGTTTAATGTGTCATTTAACATGAGCCAGGCAAAAACCTTGATTTTCATGGTGCATTTACTTTTCCAGATCCATTTGCCAGGATCATCATCAGGCAAAGAGGAGTGCATGAGCACATAGTAGCTATTGGCAGAAAAACTCCTTTCCCAGGGGTCCAAGACCAGGAGTCAGGTGCATTAGGATCTCTCTCCAATCCCTGGATGTCAAGTTGCAAGGTTTGCAGTTCATCCATTGCCTCAGGAGATAGTGGGAGTTGGAATTGAGCTTCAATGTCCAAGTCCTGAATGAAATCTCTAACTGAGATCTCCAATGTCCAATGACCAAACCCCATCCCTTTTCGTATAACTGATGTAAGAACGATGAAGTTGAAGCTACTTGCAGCAAGATATGACTAGTATTTTTCTTACTATAAGATATGACTAGTTAGCAAATCATTACCCGCAGGAGATTTGGTCATTTAGACAAGATGAATTCTCAAATTTATGATCCATTCAAGCAAGAGATAACCCTGCGCAATATTTCCCACAATGAGTGCAAATGAAGATGGCAATTGGCACATTTAGCCGTGTGAATGAACCAGTAATCAAATCAATATCGTAATGCAATCCAAGACCAACAAGCCATTCAAATTTTCTCTTCGTGTAACTAAGCTCACAATGCCCAGTATGTTTAACATCATGAACATTAATATATTACTCCTACTGGTTTAGCAAAAAAAATAGTTTTACTAATTTTTTCATCCAAGATGACACTAAAAACCCCAGCTCTTGTTAAACTAAAAAACCTAAACTAATTAAAGCTAAACTAAAAAATCTAAACTAATTAAATGTGCATGTGGCATTTGATTAATTAGCTAACCCCTGCTTCCTAAACAAATTAAACCTAAACTAACTAAACTGAAAAACCTAAAGTAAACAGAAAAAACAGAAAAAAAAAACAGGAGAAGGGGTGGCAGGGGCTTACCGTGGGGGCGGCGACGGGTCGGGGA
>NC_057802.1:500106213-500171588 GCF_018294505.1 Triticum aestivum
CGGCAGCGACGGCGCGGGGTGGCAGGGAGGGGGCGGCAAAGGAGCGGGATGGCAGGGAGGGGGCGGTGACAGAGAGGGGGTCGGTCGGCGGGGCGGCGGTGGTGCTCGTCAGGTGGGGAGGAAAGAGGAGAGGAGAAAGATAGAGGGCGATGGCGGGGGAGCGACCCGTTAAGTTAATTTTAAAGTTTGTCGTCCGCCTCGCCTTTGCCGTCCGCTAGTAGACGGCAAAGAGGGGGCCCCTTAGGGTTTAACACCCAGTGGGCCAAACCCCCTCTTTGTTGTCTGCTAGCAGACGACAAAGCTTCTATGCCGTCACCTAGCGGACGGCAAAGAGCAGGCCGACGGCAAACACCTTGTTTGTCGTCTGCTCTTTCTTTGTCGTCAGCTTTCTTTAAGCTGATGGCAAAGACCTTCTTTGCCGTCAGCTAGCAGACGGCAAAGAGCTGGCTGACGGCAAAGATCCTGATTCCAGTAGTGATGCTTGCCTTCCTTCTTTGGACCATATGCATAGTGCCATGCACATAAAGATTGTTGCATCATATTCTTCATGCACTTGTGCTTCTAATGGTTATGTGCAAGAGAAGAGAACCATCATGATGGATGATGTGTTTATCTACCATGCACATATGTTCTTTGTTTTGTCATGTGCATGTGTAGGATACTTGGGCTTCGTGTCGACTTCCACTTCATGTGAGTTGACCATTCGAGCTCTTGAGAGGGAGCCTCATACATTCGACCATGACTCTCTTATACACCACATTTCCTACCACTTCGGCATTGTGGAGGATGCACAAGGACACACTTTCGAGGTGATATCCTTCTCTTTTGAGAACCCCAAAACCATGAGTATGAATATTGTGGATCATACTACTTGTGTTGCTTGCACCATCAGACTTATTGGTCATCTTGGCCTACTTGATCGCGCACATGTTAGAGATCTTGCTTCAACTTGCCATTTTCACATTTCCATGCCTCGTGATATATATGCCTTGTGTGTTGCATCCGACTTGTCACATATTTGCTCGTATCACATGTTTGGTTGCACCAATGTCATCACTTCACATATGCCATGTCCCTTTGCTTGTCACTTTCTTGACTTGCCTCACACATGATGACCAGTTGCTCTTTCTATTGTGTTGAGTGCCACACTATTTTCACTACACCCAATGCACATTATGCTTGGATTGTCTTGCACTTGACCCATGTCTTTAGACACTTCATTTTATATGGTGTTGTGAATGCTTCCTATAATACCGTAGACCATTTTTTGAGCACTTTTATGCATGCTTGCTATGACCTTGAGGTAGATGCTTGTTCACTTATCACATATATTAGCATCTCTACCACCCATTCACATGCTTGTTTCCATGACATGACACACTTCTTTGTCACACCATATGCTATGCCTGATGACAACACTTGTTGGGTGAATCACCTCTTGAATGCTTGATTTTGCACTAACTCTAACCACATTTGTTTTTCCAAGTATTTATTGTTTTTTCTCCTTTTTAAGGAATCACAATACGGTGCGACATTGCAGAGTGTGCATGTCAAGCTTCAAATGATGAGTGCTTGGTGATCGTCCACTTATACACGGCGATTACATCTCTTTCCCATGGTGATTTGGATTTCGATCCGAGGAAGGATATTTCCCAATGGGGAGGGGATGATGTGGAGTATCCTATGGACATCACCATGTCAAGAGTCCATTTGTCAAGTGACACGTGCCACATCTACTTCACATACATAAAGGTGAATCATCTCCTTTACACGTGTCCACTTGTACCCTTCGAGGATGGTATACTACTTGACACCTCTCTCATGTGCATACATAGGTGTGAGTGGAGCTACACATTCATGGAGGAGGAGTCCAAGCTCAGGAGAACAACTACACCATCCAAGAGGGAAGCCTGGAAGCGGAGAAGGAACTGGCCAAGAAGAAGGCAGAAGCTCCCAGACGACCCCGTGCGCATGGGCCTCCCCAACCCCGTGCCCACGGGCCTCCCAGGCTGCAGGGTCCTAAAGACCCCGTGCGCACGGGCATGTACCGTGCCCATGGGACCCCCGTGTCCACGGGCCTCATAGACCCCATGTGCACGGGGTAAGTGGAGCCCGTGCCCCTGAGTGTAGCTGCGGAGTTTCATCTTGTAATGTCCATTTCACCCCTGCTTACCTCTTCATCCCCTAGGACTATATATACTCCACCTCCTCCTCCATTTGGACTTAGCTAATAATAGATCTAGACATTAGAGCTTATCTCATGTACCTCCTGTCACATCCCTAGCTTTACCTTGCACTAGGCTAGCACTTGTGTGTTGCATCATGTTTAAATTTTATGTAAAGCTGAAATGGGGATTGATCAAACCCTAGCACCAGAAAGAATTCAAATAGGTTTAAATAAAATCTTTTTCAAAGAACCCAAAATGTCATTGAAAATGTTCATGACTTCTGATAAAGGTGAAAACCTCTGCCAAAAATGATGAGCATATTTCATGGCCATTTATGGATTTTTGAGTTAAATCATATTGTATATGAATTGGAGCATTTAATGCCTATAAAATTTTAAATACTTCAATACTTCTGAAAACAATTGGGGGCTGTTGGAAATAATTCAAATAGTGCCCACAATTTTTGCCAGGATTTTACAAAATGAGTTAGTATTTTTACTAATTCAAAACAGATCAAAATAAATAGAAAACAGAAACATAATTAGAAAAGAGAGAGAGAGAGAAGGACTCACCAGGGCCACTTACCTGGCAGCCCACCTGGCCAGGCCATCTGGCGGCCCAGTTGGCTGGCCCAGCCCAGCCAGCGCTGCCTGCTTCTTCAACCTTCTGCCAGAAGGAGAAGCAGGTGCGTGACGAGCGCGCAGCCGAACGCGGCCACCTCCTGCCTCCCCCTCATGCCACGGAGACGCCCGATGCCTCCCCTCACATTCCCCTCGCTCTCTGGCTCTCCCGCCCCCTCCTCTGCTCCCTCACTCGAGCCCGACCGGAGCTCGTCACCGCCGCCCGTTGTTGCCGCGTCCACCGCCAACCCCTCGCCTCATAGTTGCTTCCAGAAGAACCGCCGTGATGCCCCCGTCCCTCCTGACGAGCCACGCAAGCCGGGAAGCTCTGCATCGCCTCCACGCCATCGTCTTCAACCTCGGGCACCGATTGCTGACTCCGATTCGCCGTCTTCAGCGCCTCCCCGAGCCCACTGGCCTGCTCAGCGAGTCCTCTGTGAGCTCCTCTGTCGTTCGTCTCTTTTCCCGTCGCCCCGCACGTCCTCTAGCGCTAGTGCCGTCGAGGCCGAAAGCTTGCTCGCCACCGGCCATGCCGTTGTCGTGGCTAGAGCCCACACACGTCGCGCTTGAGCATGTTTTCGTCCTCACCGCACCCCCAGGAACCCGCAGACACCACCAGCTCGCCCGGCGATGCCCCGTAGCGTCGTTTCCGCCAAGGTCCGAACTCCGGCCGCTGCGGAACTTGACGTCGTGCCCAACTCCGGCCACTTCGTGCCCTCCCCTGCCACAGTTGGATGCGCACGAGCCCCAGCTCCTCGTAGATGGGCTCGGCCGTCGTTTTGGTCGCCGGAGCCGCCGTCCCGATCATCGCCAACGCGGTCTGTGGTCGCCGGCGGCTAAAGGCCGGCAGCTGACGTGGCACCATTAGCTTAGGTGCTAATCCTGTTTAGTTAGTGCCCTTTGTCGATGACCTGTGGGTCCCAGAACCTAATTAGGTTAGTCTAATTTTCCTGTTTAGATTAGTGCTAATCTGTGTGGACCCCACGTGTCAGCTTTGACTTTGGTCAAGTCAGCATTGACCGGTCCCACCTGTCATTCACCCAAACCAGCCCTGTGCCACCGACGTGTGGACCCCACATGTCAGGTTTGACCTGGAGCCGGTCTGTTGACATGCTGACATCACCATGACATAATGCTGACGCAGTAAATCATTTCTGGGATTTAAATAAATCAGGAAATGATTTATGAATTCCAGAAAATAGTTAAAACTTCTAAAAATCATAGAAAATAATCTATAACTCAGATTGAAAAGATTTATATATGAAAAATGAATAGAAAAATCCAATCTATCCATCTGTACCATTTTCATGCATGTTTGAGCGAGCTAACCTCACTGTTTAGGATGAAACATGATTAGGGAAAATTTCATAATAGGTTTGGAGTTGGAATTTGATGTAGTTTTGAATTCCACTTCAACTAAAATGAGTTTCTGTTGCATTAGCCCAAATCACAGCATGTTGTCATGTCATGATCATACATCATATTGTTGCATTGCATTGATTGTATTCTTCCTTGTTTGCCTGTAATTGCCCCCTCTCAGTAGACGACGTTCCGACGATGAGTTCGATGACACTGATGAAGAACTATACTATCTTCAGAAGTGCCAGGCAAGCAAAACCCCGTTGTTCATTCTGATATAATCCCACTCTCTCACTCCTGCTCTCTTTTACTGCATTAGGACAACCACGATTCAACTGTTACATGATGCGGTAGTTGAACCCCTTTCCTCTGCATGACCTGTCATTGCCACAGTAAATAGATGAAACCCACTAGCATGAGTAGGAGTTGTTTGAGCCCTGATGTGCCTACTCATTCATGCTTGTTTGTCATGCCTGCTATTGCTTAGAGTTGTGGCAGGTCTGATTCATCGGGGATGAATTGGAGAGTTGTGAACATGTCCTACTGTTGAGAGCTAAGTGTGTGAACACGATTTGGTAAAGGTAGCGGTGAGAAGCCATTTAGGAGTACATGGTGGGTTGTCTCATTGCAGCCGTCCTCAGGAACTGAGTTCTGTGTTTGTGATCCATGAACAGTTACTACCACACATTGGGCTCCGGGCACTCCAGGCTCTCTCGACTTATTAATCAACTTGATCTCTGTCCAGGAGTTGCAACTAGTTTCTGGTGTTTGTAGGTTGTGTTAGTAGTCTACCAAGTGGCACCCGGTACAGGTGGGCTTGGGATAGACTAGGCACCGTGGCACGGTGTACCAAGAGTAGAACCATCCGTCGAGGTGGGCTTGGGAACCCTGCACACATCGTTTGGGGCCGTGAGCGACACCCCGGTCGGATCTCCTTGCGGATGGAACCCGAATAGGCGATAAACCTGGACTAGAGACTTGCGTGGTTAGTCAGGTCCTGGCCGACTCCCTCGCCAGGCTTCCGCTTGAAGGTTGCCGAGATACACGACGTGTACATGGTGGTAAGTGGCGAGAGCGTGTGTGAAGAAGTACACCCCTGCAGGGTTAACATCATCTATTCGAATAGTCGTGTCCGCGGTAAAGGACTTCTGGGTTGCCTGTACAGTTCATAGACAAGTGAAAGTGGATACTCTAAAATGCCCAAGATAAGCATGAGTGCTATGGATGGCCTTCTCGTAGGGAGACGGGAGCGGATCCATAGTGGAGTATTGATATGGTGAATATGCGGACTCGTGTGCGCCACCTCAAAAGAGTTACTTGCAGTCGTAGTTCAGGTTAGCCACTGAGTCAAAGTTGGCTTGCTGCAGTTAAACTCCACAACCCCCTTTGTTGATACTGATGCATATGTAGATAGTTCTGATGTAAGTCTTGTTGGGTACATTTGTACTCACGTTTGCTTAATTTATGTTTTTGCAGAGAGACTTCAGTCTCGCTAGTAGTTCCGCGTGGACTTCGACGTTTAGCTTGTTACCTCAGCTACGATCTTGTACCCCCGGGAGGGTCTTGTAAATAGTCAGGCTTCTCAGCTCTTTTTATTTGTAGTTGTCTGCACTCACACATGTTTAAGCTTCCGTTTGTGCTATTGCTTGTATGACTTGATTGCTGGGTCATGAGACCCATGTTCGTAATATCTGGCTCTTCGGAGCCTAATGAATAAGTACTCTGAGTCGTAGAGTCTTGTTGTGATGCCATGTTGTATTTGCACATATCGAGCATATTGTGTGTATGATTTTGAAATGCTTGGTATGTGTGGGATCCGACAACCTAGTTGTTTGTCCTTGGTAGCCTCTCTTATGGGGAAATGTAGTCTACTGCTTCCACTGAGCCATGGTAGTCTGCTATAGCCCGGTTTACCGGAGTCCTGCTAGCCCAGTTACTACTGCTCCGGAACACTTAGACTGGCCGACATGTGATCCACTTTGTCCCTGTGTCTGTCCCTTCGGGAAATGTCACGCGGTGACTTCCGGAGTCCTGCTAGCCTGCTACAGCCCGGGTTTACCGGAGTCCTGTTAGCCCAGTTGCTACAGCCCGGATTCACACGCTGATGACCGACACGTTCGATGCTGGTTCATGTATACCTGTCCCCGTAAGTTAGCGCCACTTTGGGTTCACGACTAGTCATGTCGGCCCGGTTTCTCTATCATATGGATACTAGCGACACTATCATATACGTGAGCCAAAAGGCGCAAACGGTCCCGGGCCAGGTAAGGTGGCACCCGTGGGAATACTGTGCATGAGGCCGCAAAGTGATATGATGTGTTACATGCTAGATCGGTGTGACTTAGAATCGGGGTCCTGACAGCTCCCCTTGTGGGATTCCTCCTAGGAGAAGATCCATGTGTGGATGTAAGACCTCTTCGAAGAAGATCCTTATGGATATCAAGACCCCCTTGTGGGAAGGATCTATCTAGATCATCAAGACATCATCTCCTTCCTAGGATTTGGGATGAACTTTACCATGTACCCATGTTCCTCTTGTTGTTTATGTACCTTTGTGGATATTGTGTGGATTTGAGTCTACTGGATGTGTGATTAGGTGATAATCCACAAGTATAGGGGACTGCAACAGTTTTCGAGGGTAGAGTATTCAAACCAAATTTATTGATTCGACACAAGGGGAGCCAAAGAATATTTGCAAGTATTAGTAGCTGAGTTGTCAATTCAACCATACTTGGAGATTAATTATCTGCAGCAAAGTGATCAGTAGAAATGTAGTATGATAGTTTTGATAATAGTAGGAAGTACAATGGTAACGGTAACAGTGATAGCAATGATTTTGTAGCAAGTGCAACAGTAACAGTAGCAGTGGTAACTTAGCAAGAACAATATAAGAGAAATTCGTCGGCATTGGATCGGTGAATTCGTTGGATGATATTCATCATATAACAGTCATAACCTAGGGCGATACAGCACTAGCTCCGGTTGATAAATATAATGTAGGCATGTATTCCATAAATAGTCATGCGTGCTTATGGAAAGAACTTGCATGACAACCGGAACAAAGCATTAACACATACTGAATACATGAACTCCTCAAACTACGGTCATCATCGGGAAGTGTCCCGAATATTGCCACTCCGGGGTTGCCGGATCATAACACATAGTAGGTGACTATAACTTGCAAGATCGGATCTAGAAAATAGATATAATGGTGATAACATAAATGGTTCAGATCTGAAATCATGGCACCCGGGCCCAAAGTGACAAGCATTAAGCATGGCAAAGTCATAGCAACATCAATATCAGAACATAATGGACACTAGATCAAGCCCTAACAAAACTAACTCGATTACATGATGAATCTCATCCAACTCCTCACCGACCAGCGAGCCTACGAAGAAATTACTCACTCACGGTAGGGAGCATCATGGAATTGCCGATGGAGAAGGGTTGGTGATGACGAAGATTGAAGATCCCCCTCTCCGGAGCCCCAAACGGACTCCGGATCTGGCCTCCCGATGAAGAACGGGAGGTGGCGGTGGCTCCATCTCGTGAAACGCGATAATTCTTTGTCCCTGATTTTTCTCTGGAAATATGTGATTTTATAATATCAGGATTGGAGTCTGCGGGGCCACCAGGTGGGGACAACCCACCTGGGCGCGCCTGGAGGGGGGCGCGCCCTGGTCGGTTGTGCCCACCCAGGTGCCCCCCTCCGGTGGATCTTGGCTAAAGAAATTCTTGTTTACTAAATAAAAAATCGTCGCAAAGTTTCGTTCGAATCCGAGAACTTTTATTTCTGCACAAAAAACAACACCATGGTAGTTCTGCTGAAAATAGCGGCAGGCCGGGTTAGTTTCATTCAAATAATGCAAATTAGAGTCCAAAACAAGTGGAAAAGCGTTAGGAAAGTAGATACGACAGAGACGTATCAAGTCCCCCAAGCTTAAACATTTGCTTGTCCTCAAGCAATTCAGTTGATAAACTGAAAGTGAAAAAGAAAAATGTTTACAAACTCTTTTGCTCTTGTTTACATAAATAAGATTAAACAGCACCCAGGTTTTCAGCCAAGATTATAACTAACCATGTCGACAATAACTCTTAAAAATTATATTAACTCATAATAATGACATAATCAGCTAGCGAGCAATAATAAGATATCTCAAACAACAACACGTTGTCAAAACAACCATGGTATAATATGACAATAATGGTATCTCGCTAGCCCTTTCCGAGACCGCAAAACATAAATGCAGAGCACCTCCAAAGTTCAAGCAGCAACTAAACATTGTAATTCATGGTAGAAAAGATCCAGTCATGATGCACCCAACATTACCTACACACAATGCATGAATATGACAATAGTGCTCTCAGGTTCTGGCGCTTATTTGAGAAGGTGATGTCTCAACATAAAATTAAATAGATAGTCCCTTCGTAGAGGGAAGCAGTGATTTGCAGTGGTGCCAGAGCTCAAGTTTTTAAAACAGAGGTAAATGAAATTTTGAGAAATGCACCCTTCTTGTTTACTTCGCGACCATTAGTTATCGGTATCTTCCATGCTAAACACATTAGTGGCGGTTCCCAGGCGATAAAAATAAAAGGTTTACTCCCCCTCCACCAACAATCATACTCCACGGCTCATCCAAAACAACGGGTGCCGTCCATCCTAACAACAGTCCTGGGGGAGTTTTGTTTAATTATTTGCAATTTGAGTTCGGGACTGGGAATCCCTATTACCTCCCCTCTCGTGCAAGGACAAGTGAATAAACACTCATCATGAGAATAACCCGCTTAGCATGGAAGATATTGACTACCTCCTGTTGCTCTATGAACAATCCAGGCACACAAAAAATTATATTTATTTGAACTTTTTAGAGGTGGCACATGCAAATTTACTTAGGACGGCAGGGTAATACCGCAGATAGGTAGGTATGGTGGACTCATCTGGAATAACTTGGGTTTCAGGTTTTTGATGCACAAGCAGAATTCCCGCTTAGTACAGGTGAAGGCTAGAAAATAGGTTGAGAAGCGACTAGCTAGAGAAGGAAAAAGGTCATGAACATGCATTGTGCATAAGTAACATTGGATACTAGCATGAGTAGGATATGAATACCATGAACATAAATATCATAGAGGCTATGTTGGTTTTGATTCAACTACATGCATGAACATGTGCCAAGTCAAGCCACTCGAACATTCAGAGGAGGATACCATATCATCATACTACATCACAACCATTTTAACGCAAATCCAAGATAAATCATTATCCACTCCTAGTTACTTAAGCATGGCATGAGAAACTATAATCTCTAATTGTCATGGCAAACGTGTTTGATCATAACAGGCTGAACCATGGATACTAGGTTAAACATATTTACAAAAACAGAACAAGTTGAGTTCATACCGTTTCTCTCTGCCATAACCAGTTCATCAAATATCATCATTATTGCCTTTCACTTGCAGGATTGAATGATTTGAAAATAATAATAGTGCAAGAGTTCCATGGACTAAGCTGGAGTCTGCAAACATTTTATTCAAAAGGATAAGACAAAGTAATATGGGCTCTTTGTTAGATCAACAATAATGCATATGAGAGCCACTCAACATTTTCATCGTGGTCTTCTCCTCGGTATGACTCAGTAAAAAGGGAAAAGAAATTCATAGAAACACACGAAAATATTTTTGGAGTTTTTGGTTTTTTTCTTAAACAAGCAAATAAAAGGGAAAAACAAAAACGAGAAAAACTATTTACACGGGAAAGCTCCCAACAAGTAAAAGAAGAATAAGGAAATCATTTTGGGTTTTCTTTTTAGTACTACAACAAATTAAGGTATCTGGTTGGGTTCAGCACATAAGTTAAACTGCACCTCGGGGGGATTATTCCTAACTAAGAAATGAAAACTTTGAACAAAGGAATTTCTGAGGATATGATACTACTCACATTCAGCTGCAATGAAGTCAGTGAGGCCGGCATTAGCAGAATATTGCGCAAACTCGAGATGGATTTCAGCCCCTTCCATGAATGGGTTATGCGGCCATTCGCATGGCCGTACCTCTGCCATCCTCCGGGTGTGGAGATCACTGTCAGATGACTCCCCAATAACTCCCTTGGAGTTCTTCTTGGAAGCAAACTTCCTAAAGATACTCATCTTTTTCATATGAACAAAATTCTGAAATTTTTAGTCCACAAAAATTTTCTCAACAAAACTTCACAAGATTGAAAGCAACTACTCACAGGGATGCATAGAGGCCATATCAAGCATTCAAACTACTTAGAACTCTAAGAATTCAACATGCAAGTTCATCTACAGCACCACCAAGAGTAACTAATTATTCAAAATATAAACCACTAAAGCTAAAACTAATTGGACCAATGGAGGAGGCACATACCACACAACAATCCCTCAAAACAGTTTCGGAAACGGAGCTTCGAGCAAAGAGATCGAAATCCGTGGGTTTGAGAGCAAGAACACGAGAGAGAGAGAGAGAGAGAGAGAGAGAGCAATGGTGATTTTTTTGGAGGTAGCTGATGATGTGGGATGAAGATATAAGTGAGGGGGGCCACATGGGGACCACAACCCACCAGGGCACGCCTGGGGTTCCTAGCGCGCCCAGGTGGGTTGTGCCCACTTGGTGCACCTCCCTATGATGTTATTTGCACAAAATATTCTTAAATATTCAGAAAAATATCGTATATTTTCAGAGCATTCTGAGAACTTTTATTTTTGGGTCATTTTTTTATTGCACGGGAAATTCAGAAAACAGACAAAACATAGCATTTTATTTTATTTAGTTTTTAAAAATAGAAAACAAAAGGTAGGGACAGAAGGTAGTGCTTACTAAATTCATCAACTTCATACCTCTCAAAAATGATCCATTAATAAGGTTGATCAAGTCTTATTAACAACCACTTCGATTAGCATGAAACCGAACAACTTCCGTAAATCACTAAGTTACCTCAACGGGGATATGAATGTCCCCAACAATAAGCATTTCATACTTCTTTTTGGCAGTAGGTAGAGGTAGTTGAAAACTTCCAATAGTGATTGTCAGAGATTTTTCAATAACATTAATACCATTCACTTGGAATTGTTTCTTCGGAAAGTGCACCATATGCTCATTACCATTGGTATGAAAGGTGACTTTACTTTTATTGCAATCAATAACAGCCCCTGCAGTATTCAAAAAGAGTCTACCAAGGATAGCCGACATATTGTCGTCCTCAGGCATCTCAAGTATAACAAAGTCAATCAAAATAGTAACATTAGCAACAACAACGGGCACATCCTCACAAATACCGATAGGTATGGTAGTTGATTTATCATCCATTTGCAAAGATATTTCAGTAGGTGTGAGTTTATTCAAATCAAGTATTTTATATAAATAGAAAGGCATAACACTAACACCAGCTCCTAGATCACATAAAGCAGCTTTCACATAGTTTCTTTTGATGGAGCAAGGTATAGTGGGGATTCCTGGATCTCCAAGTTTTTTAGGTACTCCATCTTTAAAAGTATAATTAGCAATCATGGTGGATATTTCAGCTTCCGGTATTTTTCTTTTGTTGGTGATGATGTCTTTCATGTACTTTGCATAAGGAGGCATTTTCAAGATATCAGTCAAGCGAGTACGCAAAAAGACTGGCCTGATCATTTCAGCAAAATGTTCAAATTCTTCATCATCTTTCTTTTTAGTTGACTTAGGTGGAAAGGGCATAGGTTTTTGAACCCATGGTCCTCTTTCCTTACCATGTTTTCCAATAACAAAGTCTTTTTATCATATCTTTTATTTTTGGGTTGTGGGTTATCAAGATCAACTGCTGGCTCTATCTCAACATCATTGTCTGGTTCTTTATTATTTGTTTGAGTGTCTTCGTGAACCTCATCATTATCTTTCTCATTATCATAAGGTGATTGTTCACTACCAGATTGAGTTTCAGCATCAAAGATAGAAACTTCATTATCATTATCAGGAGTTTTTCTATTTCAGGTTCACTAGAGGCATGCAAAGTCCTATCATTTTTCTTCCTTTTCTTTTTAGAAAGACTAGGTGCATTAGTGTTAACTCTTTGAGAGTCTTGTTCAATTCTTTTTGGGTGTCCCTCGGGATAAAGTGGTTCCTGAGTCATTCTACCTCCTCTAGTCCTTACTCTAACAGCATGATCATTGATATTATTATTCATTTCATCAAGCAATTCTCTCTGAGATTTAGCAACTTGTTCTAATTGAGTTTGAACATAGAGGCATGTTTTCCCACACCTGTAACATCATATGAGATTCTAAATAACAAGTCACTCAAGCGAGCAACCATATCAGAATTGTATTTCAATTGTTTCATAACATTTGCATTGAAGTGATCTTGCTTCCCAATGTAATTTCAAACTCATAAAGGCATTGGCTAGGATGCATATCATAAGGATTGTCATTGTCATTGAACTTCATTAAAGAATTTACCTCTACCACCTTAGGTGGTGGTGGTGTATCAAGCCCATGTATTTCTTCAATAGGAGGTAAATTTTTGACATCCTCGGCTTTAATACCTTTTTCTTTCATAGATTTATTTGCCTCTTGCATATCTTCAGGACTGAGATATAAGATACCCCTCTTCTTCGGAGTAGGTTTAGGCGGTGGCTCTGGAAGAGTCCAATCATCCTAATTTTTCAATATGTTACTCAATAGTTCTTCAGCTTGTCCAATAGTCCGTTCACCGAAAACACAACCAGCACAACTATCTAGGAAATCCCTAGAAGCATCGGTTAGTCCATTATAGAAGATATCAAGTATTTCATTTTTCTTAAGAGGATGATTAGGCAAATCATTAAGCAATTGTACAAGCCTCCCGCAAGCTTGTGGAGACTCTCTTCTTCAATTTGCACAAAGTTAAATATTTCCTATAAGGCAGCTTGTTTCTTATGAGCAGGAAAATATTTTTCAGAGAAGTGATAAATCATATCCTAGGGGCTACGCACACAACCAGGAGCAAGAGTATTATACCAAGTCTTAGCATCACCCTTTAATGAGAAAGGAAACAATTTGAGAACATAATAGTAGCGAATTTTGTCATCATGAGCAAAGAGGGTGGCTATGTCATTCAACTTAGTAAGGTGTGCCACAACAGTTTCAGTTTAATAACCATGGAAAGGATCGGATTCAACCAAAGTAATTAACTCTGGGTCGAGAGAAACTTCATAATCCTTATCATCAACAAAGATAGGTTAAGTAGCAAACTGAGGATTGCATTTCATTTTAGCATTCAAATTCTTTTCTTTACTTGCATGATAATTTTTCTAGATCATCTCTATCCTTACAAGCAAGAATGTCTCTAGTTGTCTCCTCATCCACAACATAACCTTCTGGTATCTTAGGCAATTCATATCTAGGAGAACTAGTTCTAATAGGTGTTTCAAGATTTTTAGTTTCAAGCTCTTCATCAGTTTCAGCATTCTCAAAAGCTTTAGTTCTAGCAAGTTTTTCACCAAGAAATTCACCTAGTGGCACATTATCATCAAGCAAGGTACTAGCATCATCTTAAATATCATTCATAGCAGAAGTAGCATCATCAATAACTTGCGACATATCAGGATTAATAGCATGTGGTGGTGTTGCAAGTTTACTTATAACAGAAGGTGAATCAAGTGCAGAGCTAGATGGCAAGTCCTTACCTCTCCTCGTCTTGGAGGGTAAATCTTAGTCTTAGCGTCCTTCAGATTCTTCATGGTGATAATTTGAATAATACAAGTGACTCCACAAACATAGCTATGCTCCCGGGCAACAGCGCCAAAAAAAGGTCTTGATAACCCACAAGTATAGGGGATCGCAATAGTTTTTGAGGGTAGAGTATTCAACCCAAATTTATTGATTCGACACAAGGGGAGCCAAAGAATATTTGCAAGTATTAGCAGCTGAGTTGTCAATTCAACCACACCTGGAGATTAATTATCTGTAGAAAAGTGATCAGTAGCAAAGTAGTATGATAGTTTTGATAGTAGTAGGAAGCACAATGGTAACGGTAACAGTGATAGCAATGATTTTGTAGCAAGTGCAACAGTAACAGTAGCAGTGGTAACTTAGCAAGAACAATATAAGAGAAATTTGTAGGCATTGGATCGGTGAATTCATTGGATGATATTTGTCGGATTCAGGGTTCCGCATACCCTTGAGAGGTTCGAACGCTGGGGTGCGCGCGAAGAACTCGTCCTCCCCTGCCTACGCGCTCACCGAATCCACAGCCTAGCTAGACGAACCCAACGAACAAGAGACACAGCAGTTTATACTAGTTCGGGCCACCTTGCGGTGTAATACCCTACTCTAGCTTTGTGGTGGATTGCCTCGAGGGGCTGAGTATGAACTAGTATAGTGGATGAACAGCCTCAGGAGCTGAGGTGTTCTTGAGCTCGTATGAGCTGGTGAGTTGGTCAGGGTGGAATGGTTCTGATCCCGTCTATGGTGTTGGTTAAGTCCTATTTATAGTGGCCTTAGTCCTCTTCCCAAATGTAGGCGGGAAGGGATCCCACAACGGTCAAATTTGAAGGGAGACAACTAGTACAAGTTATCCTTACAAAAGTAGTCTTCGCCTACAAAGGCCTCTGGTGGTGACGCCGTGGTGGGCTCCGCGATCACCTCCGTCCTACCGTCTTGGCAGTCTTGGTCTTGTTGCACCGATATGGAAACCTTTGCTTGATTCCTCGGGAACCCACGCCTGTGCTTGCCTCCTTGGCACCAAAGAGGAAACTGGTACACTGGGCCCGCTTGCACCCGCCTGGTCTTGGTCATCATGGCTCACGCCATATGAGCCTCGCGCCTTGCATAGATATCTCCGCTCCTCGGGAGGTAGCCTGGTGAGGCCGCCCCCCCAGGGAGGTCATAGTGTTGCCCTCCTCGCGAGGCATGGCCCCTCACGAGGGTCTTGAGTTGTTGTTGACGAAGTTGGGCCGTACTAGGCCGTTGACGGAGCCACGGCGTGGGCCGCAGGCAGGCAAGTCTGGGTACCCCCGTTCCCAGAACGCCGACGGTAGCCCCCGGGCCCAAGGCACGCTCGAGCTTGGCTTCAAGGCAAAGCCAAAGGGCAAGCGCGGAGCGCCACAGGCCCCAACCGCGTGCGGCCTTGGTCGACGCGTGGCGATCGATGAGACATGAATGCCCCCACTTCCCCATGCAGCCTTAATACCTGCCGGGCTCGGCGGCCACCGTTGCCAACATAGTTGTGCCTCCATCGCTCATCGTGTACTCCTCTGGCTCCTTGACCTTCCTGAGAGACAGCGGCTTCCTTCCCGGGTCCAACGGCAACACTGATTCCCCCTGTCGACATGGCGCCAAGTTTGAAGAAGAAGGGGAAGGCCCGCGTTTCGGCCGAACCTCCACTGGCTTTTGAGCCTGCCCTTGAGTGGTCGACGGTGGCTTGGCCTGCTTCTCGGGCCATGGTCGACATGGCAGCCACTGACATCCCCATTCATCTCCATGTCCTCTTGGCGGGCTTGATTCCCCCCTTTTCTGATTTTTTCAATGCCATAATCTCGCATTACCAAATCCACGCGCTGCATCTGGACCCCCAATCTATCATTCTTCTGGTTGTCTTCACCTTCGTTTGCGAGGCCATGGTGGGCATCACCCCCTCTGTGGCCTTGTTTCGCCATTTCTTCTCGCTCCACTTGGTCGACGCCCGTCAGTGCTCGCGGTGCACGTCCTTCCAGGCCGTAGCGGCGATAGCCGGCTCGGGCATCGACTTCGAGCTCTCGCTAGCAGTGAGCGGATTCCGGAGGCGGTGGGTATTCGTGGATGTCGGCGTGCTCAGCTCCCTGCTCTTGCTTCGACAGACACCTGCCATTCCTAGCTTCGGCTGGGGGCACGCGAAGCTCGTCGACCATCGGCTTGCCCATGTCTGGCTCAGGCTTCCTAGGCTGAAGAAGCTCAGGGTGACAGCGCCCATGGTGGTGAAGGAGTTCATCCAGTGCCGCATTGCCCTGCTTCAGCGCCACTCTCGACAAATGTGGGCCTTCTCTGGCTACAGGGACCCCATGAGGCTCCATGCGTCTTTGCATCCCCCTGAGGCGTTTTGTATGATGCTCGAGCTCTCGACTGGTGACCCAGCACCAGCCTCGCTTCCGGAGGAGGGCTGTCTCATGTATCCCTGCTCAAAGAGGGTGGAATTTGTGGGGCAGATGCCCCTCTTCGATGAGTGAGGGCTGCGACCGGCCGCCCTTGAAGGGCCCCGCGAGAACCCCGTCCTCGTGGTTCCCTTGCCCGCCGTCCCTGTGGCACTCGCCCTAGAGGTGGATGTAGGGGGGCGAGCGCCGCCGAGTGCCACCGGGGCGGCTGGTGAAGAGGCGACGCGGCCCAGCGCTCCTGAGATGGCAGCCCCAGAGGCCCTGTCGAACCCTCCTAGGGGCGACTAAGGAACTGGCTGGTGAAGAGTCGGTGCAGCCTGGTGCTCCTGGGGCGGCAACCCCCGAGGCCCGGGCGAGCCGTCCTGGGGCGACTGAGGTACCCGCTGGGTGCGAGGCTCCCGTGGTCGCCACCCCCGTAACTCAGCCAAGCAATCTTGAGTTGGAGCCTGAGGAGCCGATGCTACCTAAAGCCCCTGTGGTCGCCGCTCCAAAAGCCCCACCAACTTCCCCGGGTGCTGACGGTCATGTCCGGGGTTTCGGCCGGCTTTGCCTGAACTTCGAAGTAATCCGCAAGAGGAAGGGGTCTCCAAGCTGCAGCGGTGATGCCTACCGGCCCCTGAAGCAGAGGAAGTACATAGCCGTAGACGAGTAAGTACCTCATCTTCGTGATTTCTTGAGTGCTGCATCCCCTCCTGACCATGGCTCTTCAGGGTCCCCCCGGCTTCAGCGGTGAGGCCTCCTGAGGAGCGGCCTCCACTGGTCCTTGGTTCGCCCTGGTCTCGGGCTTCCCCTGCTGGATCACTGCGCGAGGCACGGGGCCCGTCCAGGAAGCGGACGCGCCGATGGGAGGCCTCGATTCTTCGTTTCTGTTCTCCTTCCTTCATGGTCCGGCCTAGGGTGCGGAAAGCGTTCCAAGGGCTCCTCCATTGGTTTTCAATGGTGGCTGGGTAATCCCAGCCTAAGCTTTATCTTCAAGCAGTGGAGCTTCACCATCCAGCGCCTCCGCCGAGGCCCGAAAGGTGACGGGCAAGGCGCCAGCCTCCGACCGCCTGCTAGGGGCAGGCAGGCCACCTCAAGCTTCCCCCATAACTCCCGACGCAGACGGAGAGCTTGGCCATGCGCTGGAACTCACGCGCGGATGTGGTGTTGTACACCATGAGCTTTTTCGGGAGGCAATGGGTGTGCTGAGCCGACTCGGTGAAGAACTTGTCGACGTCGACGCCCGCCTCGAGGCGGAGAACCTTCGGCTGGCGGACGAGTGGCACCAGTTGAAGGTGGCCATCCACCTCGGGCATCTTCAGCATGAGCGCGCCAAGGCAAAGGCCGAAGCGCCCTTGCGACCTCTCGCGACGCCTGTGCTCGGGCTTGGAGGAGGCCAGGGCGGCCGACGATCGCCGCGAGGCTACCGAGGAACATGAACAGGAACTCCTGGCCTTGAATGCTGCTCTTGAGCAGCGGATTGAGACGCGCAGGGCCATCTTGGCGTCCATGAGGGGAGCGCCTGATAGGTCCATTTTGCATCATGTTGCTTACTATTATTTATAATGTTTTTATCAACAATAATGCTTTTCGGAGTAATTCTAATGCCTTTTCTCTCATAATATGCAAGAAACACACAAAGAGGGAGAATTCCGGCAGCTAGAAATCTGGACCTGGAAAAGCTATGTCAGGCCACCTGTTCTGCACAACTCCAAATGAGCTGAAACTTCACGAGGATTTTTATGAAATATTTAAGAATTACTAGAGCAAATAACTACCAGAGTGGGCCCACCAGGTGGGCACAACCCACCTGGGCGCACCAGGGAGCCCAGGCGCGCCCTGGTGGGTTGTGCTCACCCAAGCCCACCTCCGGTGCCCATCTTCTCGTATATAGGTCATTTTGACCTAGAAAAAAGAAGGAGAGGACTTTCGGGACGGAGAACCGCAGCCTCGAGGCGGAACATGGCAGCACTTTTGCCCTCCGGTGGTGCGATACCGCCGGGGGATCTTCCCTCCCAAAGGGGGGAAATCATCGTCATCATCATCACCAACAACTCTCCCATCTTGGGGAGGGCAATCCACATCAACATCTTCAACAGCACCATCTCATCTCAAACCCTAGTTCATCTCTTGTCTTCAATCTTGTTACCGGAACTATAGATTGGTGCTTGTGGGTGACTAGTAGTGTTAATTACATCTTGTAGTTGATTACTATATGGTTCATTTGGTGGAAGATTATATGTTCAGATCCAATATGCTATTTAACACCCCTTTGATCTTAAGCATGATTATCATTTGTGAGTAGTTACTTTTGTTCTTGAGGTTACGAGAGAAATAATGTTGCAAGTAATCATGTGAATTTGATATGTGTTCGATATTTTGATAGTATGTATGTTGTGATTCCCTTAATGGTGTAATGTGAACGTGTTGGGGAACGTAGTATTTCAAAAAAAAATCTTACGATCACACAAGATCTATCTAGGAGAAGCATAGCAACGAGCGGGGAGAGTGTGTCCACGTACCCTCGTAGACCGAAAGCGGAAGCGTTTAGTAACACGGTTGATGTAGTCGAACGTCTTCGCGATCCAACCGATCCAAGTACCAACGTACGGCACCTCCGTGTTCAGCACACGTTCAGCGCGATGACGTCCCTCGAGCTCTTAATCCTATTGAGGATGAGGGAGAGTTCCGTCAGCACGAGGGCGTGGTGACAGTGATGATGAAGTTACCGGCGCAGGGCTTCGCCTAAGCACTACGACGATATGACCGGGGTATTAACTGTGGAGGGGCGCACCGCACACGGCTAGGAACAATTGATGTTGTGCTTTGGGGTGCCCCCTTGGCCACGTATATAAAGGACGGAGGAGGAGGAGGCCGGCCTACGAGGGGCGCACCTATAGGGGGGTCCAACTTGGATTCCCAATCCTAGTTGGAGTCCCCTTCCTTTTCAAAGAGGGGAGAGAGGGAAGGAGTAGGAGAGGGAGAAGGAAAGAGAGGGGGCGCCGCCCCCTCCCTAGTCCAATTTGGACTTGCCATGGGGGGGCGCGCGGCCACCCCTTGAGGCCCTTCTCTCTTTTCCTGTATGGCCAATTAAGGCCCACTACATCCCCCGGCGAAATCCCGTAACTCTCCGGTACTCCGAAAAATACCCGAATCACTCGAAACCTTTCCGATGTCCGAATATAGCCTTCCAATATATCGATCTTTACCTCTCAACCATTTCGAGACTCCTCGTCATGTCTGTGATCTCATCCAGCACTCCGAACAAACTTCGGTCATCAAATCACATAACTCATTATACAAATCGCATCGAACGTTAAGCGTGCGGACCCTATGGGTTCGAGACCTATGTAGACATGACCGAGACACATCTCTGGTCAATAACTAATAGCGGAACCTGGATGCTCATATTGGCTCCTACACATTCTACGAAGATCTTTATCGGTCAGACCGCATAACAACATACGTTTTTCCCTTTGTCATCGGTATGTTACTTGCCCGAGATTCGATCGTCGGTATCATCATACCTAGTTCAATCTCGTTACCGGCACGTATCTTTACTTGTTCCGTAATGCATCTTCCCGCAACTAACTCATTAGTCACATTGCTTGCAAGGCTTATAGTGATGATCATTACCGAGAGGGCCCAGAGATACCTCTCCGATACACGGAGTGACAAATCCTAATCTCGATCTATGCCAACTCAACAAACACCATCGGAGACACCTGTAGAGCATCTTTATAATCACCCAGTTATGTTGTGACGTTTGATAGCACACTAACTGTTCCTCCGGTATTCGGGAGTTGCATAATCTCATAGTTAGAGGAACATGTATAAGTCATGAAGAAAGCAATAGCAATAAAACTAAACGATCGTTTATGCTAAGCTAACGGATGGGTCTTGTCCATCACATCATTCTCTAATGATGTGATGCCGTTCATCAAATGACAACACATGTCTATGGTCAGGAAACATGACCATCTTTGATTAACGAGCTAGTCAAGTAGAGGCATACTAGGGACACTCTGTTTTGTCTATGTATTCACACATGTACTAAGTTTCCGGTTAATACAATTCTAGCATGAATAATAAACATTTATCATGATATAAGGAAATATAAATAACAAATTTATTATTGCCTCTAGGGCATATTTCCTTCAGTCTCCCACTTGCACTAGAGTCAATAATCTAGTTCACATTGCCATGTGATTTAACACCAATAGTTCACATCACCATGTGATTAGTTCACATCGCCATGTGACTAATGCCCAAAGGGTTTTACTAGAGTCAATAATCTAGTTCACATCGCTATGTGATTAACACCCAAAGAGTACTAATGTGTGATCATGTTTTGCTTGTGAGAGAGGCTTAGTCAATGGGTCTGTCACATTCAGAGCCGTATCTATTTTGCAAATTTTCTATGTCTGCAATGCTCTGCATGGAGCTACTCTAGCTAATTGCTCCCACTTTCAATGTGTATCCAGATTGAGACTCAGAGTCATCCGGATTGGTGTAAAAGCTTGCATCGGCGAAACTCTTTACGATGAACTCTTTATCACCTCCATAACCAAGAAATATCTCCTTAGTCTTCTAAGGATAATTTTGACCGTTGTCAAGTGATCCACTCCTGGATCAATATCATACCCCCTTGCCAAACTCATGGCAAGGTACATAATAGATTTGGTACACAGCTTACCATACTTTATAGAACCTATGGCTGAGGCATAGGGAATGACTTTCATTCTCTCTCTATCTTCTGCCGTGGTCGGGCTTTGAGTCTTACTCAACTTCACACCTTGCAACACAGGCAAGAACTCCTTCTTTTACTGTTCCATTTTGAACTACTTCAAAAACTTTTCAAGGTATGTACTCACTGAAAAAACTTATGAAGCGTCTTGATCTATCTCTATAGATCTTGATGCTCAATATGTAAGCAGCTTCATCGAGGGTTTTTTTTTGAAAAAACTCCTTTCAAATACTCCTCTATGCTTTCCAGAAAATTCTACATCATTTCCGATCAACAATATGCCATTCACATATACTTATCAGAAAGGCTGTAGTGTTTCCACTCACTTTCTTGTAAATACAGGCTTCACTGCAAGTCTATATAAAACTATATGCTTTGATCAACTCATCAAAGCGTATATTCCAACTCTGAGATGCCTGCACCAGTCCATAGATGGATCGCTGGAGCTTGCACATTTTGTTAGCACTTTTAGGATTGACAAAACCTTCCGGTTGTATCATATACAACTCTTCTTTAATAAATCCATTAATGAATGCAGTTTTGATATCCGTTTGTCAAATTTCATAAAATGTGGCAATTGCTAACATGATTTGGACATACTTTAAGCATCGATACGATTGAGAAAATCTCATCGTAGTCAACATCTTGAATTTGTCAAAAACCCCTTTTCGACAAGTCGAGCTTTGTAGATAGTAACACTACTATCAGCGTCTGTCTTCATCTTGAAGATCCATTTATTCTCAATGGCTTGCCGATCATCTGACAAGTCCATCAAAGTCCACACTTTGTTCTCATACATGGATTCTATCTAAGATTTCATGGCCTCAAGCCATCTGTCGAAATCTGGGCTCATCATCGCTTCCTCATAGTTCGTAGGTTCATCATGGTCTAGTAACATGACTTCCAGAACAGGATTACCGTACCACTCTGGTGCGGATCGTACTCTGATTGACCTACGAGGTTTGGTAGTAACTTGATCTGAAGTTTCATGATCATCATCATTAACTTCCTCACTAATTGGTGTAGGCATCACTGGAACTGATTTCACTGATGAGCTACTTTCCAATTCGAGAGAAGGTACAATTACCTCATCAAGTTCTACTTTCGTCCCACTCACTTCTTTCGAGAGAAACTCCTTCTCTAGAAAGGATCCACTCTTAGCAACAAAGATCTTGACTTCGGATCTGTGATAGAAGGTGTACCCAATAGTTTCTTTTGGGTATCCTATGAAGACGCACTTCTCTGATTTGGGTTTGAGGTTATCAGGCTGAAACTTTTTCACATAAGCATCACAACCCCAAACTTTAAGAAATGTCAGCTTAGGTTTCTTGCTAAACCACAGTTCATACGGTGTCGTCTCAACGGATATTTAGACAGTGCCCTATTTAATGTGAATGTAGCAGTCTCTAATGCATAACCCCAAAACGATAGTGGTAAATCGGTAAGAGACATCATATATCGCACCATATCTAATAAAGTACGGTTACGACGTTCGGACACACCATTACGCTGTGGTGTTCCAGGTGGCATGAGTTTCGAAACTATTCCACATTGTTTCAAATGAAGGCCAAACTCGTAACTCAAATATTCGCCTCCGCGATTAGATCGTAGAAAGTTTATTTTCTTGTTATGATGATTCTCAACTTCACTATGAAATTCTTTGAACTTTTCAAATGTTTCAGACTTGTGTTTCATTAAGTAGATATACCCATATCTGCTCAAATCATCTGTGAAGGTCAGAAAATAACGATACCTGCCGTGAGCCTCAACACTCATCAGATCACATACATTCATATGTATTATTTCCAATAAGTCAGTGGCTTGCTCCATTGTTCCGGAGAACGGAGTCTTAGTCATCTTGCCCATGAGGCATGGTTCGCAAGCATCAAGTGATTCCAAAATCCCACCAGCATGGAGTTTCTTCATGCGCTTTACACCAATATGACCTAAACGGCAGTGCCACAAATAAGTTGCACTATCATTATTAACCTTGCATCTTTTGGCTTCAATATTATGAATATGTGTATCACTACAATCGAGATTCAATAAACCATTCACCTTGGGTGTATGACCACAGAAGGTTTTATTCATGTAAACAGAATAACAATTATTCTTTGACTTAAATGAATAACCGTATTGCAATAAACATGATCCAAATATATTATGCTCAACGCAAACACCAATTAACATTTATTTTAGGTTCAACACTAATCCCGAAGGTAAAGGGGGTGTGCGATGGTGATCTTATCAACCTTGGAATCACTTCCAACACAC
Source organism: Triticum aestivum (assembly GCF_018294505.1). Taxonomy (NCBI): domain Eukaryota; kingdom Viridiplantae; phylum Streptophyta; class Magnoliopsida; order Poales; family Poaceae; genus Triticum; species Triticum aestivum. The sequence goes on from NC_057802.1 coordinate 500,129,461, forward strand.
ATCGCCACCTTGCCCTCAACTAGTCTCTGGTCATTTTATAACTCCTATTTCAAGTTACTAATCATAGCAACTGAACTAGTATCAAATACCCAGGGGCTACTACGAATACTAGTAAAGTACACATCAATAACATGTATATCATATATACTTTTGTTCACTTTGCCATCCTTCTTATCCGCCAAGTATTTGGGGCAGTTCCGCTTCCAGTGACCATTTCCTTTGCAGTAGAAGCACTCAATTTCAGGCTTGGGTCTAGCTTTGGGCTTCTTCATGGGAGTGGAAACTTGCTTGTCAGTCTTCTTGAAGTTCCCTTTCTTTCCCTTGCCCTTTTACTTGAAACTAGTGGTCTTGTCAACCATCAACACTCGATGCTTTTCTTGATTTCTACCTTCGCCGATTTCAACAACGTGAAGATCTCGGGGAATCGTTTTCGTCATCCCTTGCATATTATAGTTCATCACGAAGTTCCAGTAACTTGGTGATAGTGACTAAAGAACTTTGTCAATCACTATCTTATCTGGAAGATTAACTCCCACTTGATTCAAGCGATTGTAGTACTCAGGCATTCTGAGCACATGCTCACTGGTTGAGCTATTCTCCTCCATCTTGTAGGCAAAAATACTTGTCAGAGGTCTCATACCTCTCGACTCGGGCATGAGTCTGAAATACCAATTTCAACTCTTGGAACATCTCATATGCTCCATGGCGTTTCAAAACATTGAAGTTTTGGTTCTAAGCCGTAAAGCATGGCGCACTAAACTATCAAGTAGTCATCATACCGAGCTTGTCAAACAGTCATAACGTCTGCATTTGCTCCTACAATAGTTTTGTCACCTAGCGGTGCATCAAGGACATAATTCTTTTGTGCAGCAATGAGGATAATCCCCAGATCACGGACCTAGTCCGCATCATTGCTACTATCAACTTTCAACTTAGTTTTCTCTAGGAACATATCATAAATAAAACGAGGAAGCTATACGCGAGCAAGTGATCTACAACATAGATATTCAAATACTATCAGGACTAAGTTCATGATAAATTTAAGTTCAATTAATCATATTAATTAAGAACTCCCACTTAGATAGACATCCCTCTAGTCATCTAAATGATCACGTGATCCATATCAACTAAACCATGTCCGATCATCACGTGAGATGGAGTAGCTTTCAATGGTGAACATCACTATGTTGATCATATCTACTATATGATTCACGTTCGACCTTTCGGTCTCAGTGTTCCGAGGCCATATCTGCATATGCTAGGCTCGTCAAGTTTAACCCGAGTATTCTGCATGTGCAAAACTGGCTTGCACCCATTGTATGTGAACGTCGAGCTTATCACACCCGATCATCACGTGGTGTCTCAGCATGAAAAACTGCCGCAATGGTGCCTACTCAGGGAGAACACCTATACCTTGAAATTTTAGTAAGGGATCATCTCATAATGCTACTGTCGTACTAAGCAAAATAAGATGCATAAAAGATAAACATCACATGCAATCAAAATATGTAACATGATATGGCCATCATAATCTTGTGCCTTTGATCTCCATCTCTAAAGTACCGTCATGGTCTCCATCGTCACCGGCATGACACCATGATCTACATCATCTTGATCTTTATCAACGTGTTGTCACATGGTCATCTCGCCAACTATTGCTTTTGCAACTATTACTATCACAAAGCGATAAAGTAAAGCAATTATATGGCGCTTGCATCTTATGCAATAAAGAGACAACCATAAGGCTCCTGCCAGTTGCCGATAACTTTAACAAAACATGATCATCTCATAAAACAATTTATTTCTCATCACGTCTTGACCATATCACATCACAACATGCCCTGCAAAAACAAGTTAGACATCCTCTACTTTGTTGTTGCAAGTTTTACATGGCTACTACGGGCTTCTAGCAAGAACCATTCTTACCTACGCATCAAAACCACAACGATTTTTTGTCAAGTGTGCTATTTTAACCTTCAACAATGGCTGGGCATAGTCAAACTCGATTCAACTAAAGTTAGAGAAACAGACACCCGCCAGCCACCTATGTGCAAAGCACGTCGGTAGAACCAGTCTCATGAACGTGGTCATGCAATGTCGGTCTGGGCCGCTTCATCCAACAATACTGCCGAATCAAAGTAAGACATTGCTGGTAAGCAGTATGACTATTATCGCCCAAAACTCTTTGTGTTCTACTCGTGCATATAACATCTATGCATAGACCTGGCTCTGATGCCACTGTTGGGGAACGTGGTATTTCAAACAAAAATCTACGATCACGCAAGATCTATCTAGGAGAAGCATAGCAATAAGCGGGGAGAGTGTGTCCACGTACCCTCATAGACCAAAAGCGGAAGCGTTTAGTAACGCGGTTGATGTAGTCGAACGTCTTCGTGATCCAACCGATCCAAGTACCGAACGTACGACACCTCCATGTTCAGCACACGTTCAGCGCGATGACGTCCCTCGAGCTATTAATCTAGTTGAGGACGAGGGAGAGTTCCGTGAACACGACGGCGCGGCAACGGTGATGATGAAGTTACCGGCGCAGGGCTTTGCCTAAGCACTACGACGATATGACCGAGGTGTTAACTGTGGAGGGGGGCACCGCACATGGCTAGTAACAATTGTTGTTGCGCTTTGGGGCGCCCCCTTGGCCACGTATATAAAGGAGGGAGGAGGAGGAGGCCGGCCTAGGAGGGACGCGCCTATAGGGGGAGTCCAACTAGGATTCCCAATCCTAGTTGGAGTCCCCTTCCTTTTCCAAGAGGGGAGAGAGGGAAGGAGTAGGAGAGGGAGAAGGAAAGAGAGGGGGGCGCCACCCCCTCCCTAGTCCAATTTGGACTTGCCATGGGGGGGCACACGGCCTCCCCTTGAGGCCCTTCTCTCCTTTCCCGTATGGCCCATTAAGGCCCACTACTTCCCCCAGTGAATTCCCGTAACTCTCCGGTACTCCAAAAAATACCCGAATCACTCGGAACCTTTCCAATGTCCGAATATAGCCTTCCAATATATCGACCTTCACATCTCAACCATTTAGAGACTCCTCATCATGTCCGTGATCTCATCCGGGACTCCGAACAAACTTCGGTTATCAAATTCCTCATCATGTCCGTGATCTCATCCGGGACTCCGAACAAACTTCGGTTATCAAATCACATAACTCATAATACAAATCGTCATCGAACGTTAAGCATGCGGACCCTACGGGTTCGAGAACTATGTAGACATGACCGAGACACATCTCCGGTCAATAACCAATAGCGGAACCTGGATGCTCATATTGGCTCCCAAATATTCTACGAAGATCTTTATCGGTCAAACCGCATAACAACATATGTTGTTCCCTTTGTCATCGGTATGTTACTTGCCCGAGATTCGATCGTCGGTATCTTCATACCTAGTTCAATCTCGTTACCTGCAAGTATCTTTACTCGTTCAGTAATGCATCATCCCGCAACTAACTCATTTTTCACATCGCTTGCAAGGCTTATACGGATGATCATTACCGAGAGGGCCTAGAGATACCTCTCCGATACACAGAGTGACAAATCCTAATCTCGATCTATGCCAACTCAACAAACACCATCGGAGACACCTGTCGAGCATCTTTATAATCACCCAGTTACGTTGTGATGTTTGATAGCACACTAAGTGTTCATCCGGTATTCGGGAGTTGCATAATCTCATAGTCAGAGGAACATGTATAAGTCATGAAGAAAGCAATAGCAATAAAACTAAACGATCATAGTGCTAAGCTAACGGATGGGTCTTGTCCATCACATCATTCTCTAATGATGTGATCCCGTTCATCAAATGACAACACATGTCTATGGTCAGGAAACATAACCATCTTTCATGAACGAGCTAGTCAAGTAGAGGCATACTAGGGACACTCTGTTTTGTCTATGTAATCACACATGTACTAAGTTTTCGGTTAATACAATTCTAGCATGAATAATAAACATTTATCATGATATAAGGAAATATAAATAACAGCTTTATCATTGCCTCTAGGGCATATTTCCTTCAAACGTCGTCTACATGACACTTCACCATATTTGGGCCTAAGGGAATGCATTGTGGAGTAGCAATTAGATGATGGGTTGCGAGATTGACATAAGCTTAAACCCCAGTTTATGCGCTATTCCGTAAGGGACCGATTGGATCCAAAAGTTTAATGCTATGGTTAGAATTTATTCTTAATACTTTTCTCGTAGTTGCGGATGCTTGCGGGAGGGTTAATCATAAGTAGGAGGTTTGTTCAAGTAAGAACAGCACCTACGCACCGGTCCACCCATATATCAAATTATCAAAGTACCGAACACGAATTAAACCAACATGATGGAAGTGACTAGATGAAATTCCCGTGTACCCTCAAGAACGCTTTGCTTATCATAAGAGACCGTTTTGGCCTGTCCTTTGCGTCAAAAGGATTGGGCTACCTTGCTGCACATTTGTTACTACTATCATTACTTGCTCGTTACAAATTATCTTGCTATCAAACTACTCTGCTACTTACAATTTCAGCACTTGCAGACATTACCTTGCTGAAAACCACTTGTCATTTCCTTCTGCTCCTCGTTGGGTTCGACACTCTTACTTATCGAAAAGAGCTACAATTGATCCCCTATACTTGTGGGTCATCAGTGCCTTCCAAAGAGGAGGAGATCCAGAAACGTGAGGAGGCGCTGGCTCTGGAGGCCTTGGAACGCAGCTTGGAGTTCGAGCGGCTGGAGATGAGTGAGCGCCAGGTATCCAAGGCTAAAGATGTCGTTACCGTGCGGGAAGCCCAGATCCAGGAGGAGGTTGATTAGAGGGTGGCGAAGGCTCACGCGGATCTTGACGACGAGCATCGTCTGAAGCAGGGGTTTCTGGAGGCTGAGGTTGGCGGTAGGACCGCCGCCCTTAGGGTGAAGCTGAAGGAGGCGGAGCAAGGCGAGAGCGCCACCAAGGCCGCCCAGGTCTCCGCTGAGGCTGCCTTGGCCTCCGCACGCGCTGACCTGCTCTCGCTTCAGCAGGAGATTGATGTCGGTGTGTCCCTTGCGAAGAAGAACGCTGATGAGGCGTGCCGTCGGCGGACGATGTAGTGTGAGCATGCTTCCATGCTGCAGGCCCTTAGGGCGAGGACCAATCGTGCCTTGACTTCCATCTGCGACGAGAGTTCCCCTTACCGCGCGAGGAGGACTACGCCAGCCACCTCCGTTTCTTCACCGAGATTGTAACACGCCTGGAAGACCATGCCACGAGGGCTCGCGACCTTGTTGAAGAGAGGAGCCGGGGCCTCCTCGGGCGTGCATTCTCACGCGTCTACAGTCACCTCCTGAGCCTCAATCCTCACTTTGACTTCGATGCCGCCATAGCCCCTGTGCCCTGGGCTATCCAAGACAATCTGTCGAACTGGATTGACAACAACGTGGACGCACTGGTCGCAGAGTTTGCCCCCAAGGATGTTGCGGCCATGATTGCAGCCGATGAGGATGGTGCGGAGGACGACGATGAAGGCGACGCCCACGATGATGCTGATGGCGTGGGTGAGGATGATGTGGGCACCGCGGGAGGGAGTTCCTCCGGCTAGACCTGTATTTCCTTTCTTGTTTCGTCCTGTGTAGAAGAAAAACCTCGGGCGCGATGCCGTGGATTGTGCAAGAATTTTTTAGGGGGGGGGGCTTATGATGTATGAAACACAATGTATGAGCTGAAGAAGTGATTGCGCGCCTCCTAAGAACCAAGCTTGTGGTGCGCCATCACGGGTTCGGCGGGCAATTGTTATGACTTGCCTTGGTTTCGCAGGTCTCGGGTGAGCCTCAACACCCATGTCGAACCTTCCTCCTGAGGTGGGACCTCCGGGGCTCGCGAGGTTCTAAGTATCCCGAGAAACCTACGGCCCGCCCAAGAGAGCCTCGCGAGGAGCGAGCTTTGAGCCACGGCAGGATGTGCACGCGGTGAATCTGCGGAGAGTGCACCCCTGACCCCGAGGGGGTCCTGTCGGGGCTGCCCGGTCGTGACTGGTGCCACTCGCCGACCAGCCCCCGCTAGCGAGGCGCTCGCAGGGGGGTGTAGCAGGTGTGAGCCTCGAAGTAAGATACGCAACCAAAACGCAAGAAATCGGTGCAAACCAAAGAAAACTCCCCCCGTTTTGATAACACAAAAGAACTTCAAATTTCATTCCAAAAGGCGGCAGACCAAAATACAGAGAGAGATAAAAACGAACAGGCGCTTCCGGCATCTAGCTAGTCTTCTTGTCTTCTCACCAGCACGGAGCTAAGTGCTTTCACTGAATGTGAGCATAGTCATTGGGGGACAGTGTCCACGGCCAGCGCGGAGCATGGTGCTTCACTTGGACGTGGGCGGGAGCCCCCGAGGCCCGAGGATGGCACTCCGGAGACTCCGGGCGTGTACAGCCCCACTCATTATTATGTGAGAGTGTCACGAACGGAGACCTTCATAGGCGTGAGCCTTGCTTCATATCTCCTGTCGAGGGCACTGCCCTGCGCCTCCCTCGACCACCGTTGGGGCGTCCGGAAACCAGGACGAGACCAAGGGGCAAGGGAGACGCTAGCAGCACCCTCGGCGACCACGGGCCCTCTGCCGGGGGGAGGGCTCGCCGGCGCCTTCCCCAGCCGAGGACCCACCTCCACGCCAGGCCTCACTCCATGCGGCGCGGGGAGGCCCTGGTACCGGACCACTTCCACGCAGCCCCCAGAGCGCTACCCCCGGTTGGAGCGGGGTCACCGCCCTGGGGTCCCTGGCCGCTGTCGTGGCCTGGTTCACCTATGGTCCATGGTTAGCGTAAGCATGCTCCTGAGATATTAGCGGTACCCTGCGATTATTGTCATTGATGGGGTCGGTGAGGCTCCCGGGCAGCTCGTGGAAAGCCTCAACCTCTAGCATTTCTTCTGCCCAGCCCGGCTCAGGGAACGAGCTGGGGCCTTCCTCCGGCGTGTACTCCAGATCCATCATGCAGGGCACGTAGGCATCTGAAGTCGCCACACCAGAGCTTTCGCCTGGGTGCCCCACGCCTTTGGCCGCCAGGCCCTGCGCCTCACCTTGACGGTCGCGGGGTGATATCCCTGCGTGGCCACACGAGGGACCACCAGAGCTCACCCTGCCGGAAGGAAGCGCAGCCGTGGCCGGACGAGCAGCGCCGTGGGCCGCATCAACATTGTCGAACGCTCCTGGTGCTCCGGGAGGCACGCGAGCGCGGCGGGGCCCGCCGTGCGCTCTGGCCACAACCTGAGGCGTAGGCAGGGAGCAGAAGGGCGCCGCTCCCCTATAGGCGGTATCGAGCAGCTCGGCGACCCGCTCCAGCAGGGCGTCGCGGTGAAAGCACAAGTGCTCCCTGGGTGATTTTGGTAATTAATGTCAACATATCTCTTGTTGGACTAATATTTTGTCTAGTGTATCTCAGTTTACTTCAACAGTGGAGTGGCATGGACAAGAGGATGTGGAACCCCTTCAAGATGCTAAGGACAAAGATTGGAAAAAGCTCAAGACTCTACATTTTCATTTTAGTGATCCAAGTTCACATTGAGTCCATAGGAAAGCCAATACTATTAAAAGGGGATGAGGTGTTGCTTAATGGCTTACTTTCTCAAAAGTGCTTAGTGATATGCTCCACAGCCCTCAACCACTTTCTCATATCCACATATGTCCTAAACCTAAAGTCAAACTCGGCCCCACCGATTTGATCTATCCGGCGCCACCGAGTTCACTTGACGTAGCCACTGCTAGAAACCCTAATCAGTTCGGTCTCACCGATGGGATCTCGGTCTCACTGAGATGGGCTTGCAAACTCTGTGTTGAATGTTGCATTTATTTCGGTCCCACCGAGATAAGCAATCGGTCTCACCGAGTTTGCTTGACCAACTTTCTGTTTGCTCATTACCAAAATCGGTCTCACCGAGTTTGCATAATCGGTCAAACTAATTTGAGGTTTTACCCTAACCCTAGCACATCGGTCTCACCGAGTTGATCATGTTGGTCCCACCGAAAACTCTAACATTCACATTTTGAACCATATCGGTCTAACCGAGTTTCTCGATTAGGTCCCATCGAGTTTGGTGAATTGTGTGTAACGGCTAGATTTTGTGTGGAGGCTATATATACCCCTCCACCCATCCTCCATTCATGGAGAAAGCCATCAGAACATGCCTACACTTCCAGCATACATTTTCTGAGAGAGAACCACCTACTCATGTGTTGAGACTCAGACATTTCATTCCAACCACAAGAATCTTGATCTCTAGCCTTCCCCAAGTTGCTTTCCACTCAAATCATCTTTCCACCATATCCAAATCTGTGAGACAGAGTTGAGTGTTGGGGAGACTATCATTTGAAGCACAAGAGCAAGGAGTTCATCATCAACACACCATCTATTACCTTTTGGAGAGTGGTGTCTCCTAGATTGGTTAGGTGTTGATGTCGCTTGAAGCTACGTCGGGTTTTCCCCAAAGAGGAAGGGATGATGCAGCACAGCGGCGGTAGGTATTTCCCTCAGATGTGAAACCAAGGTTATCGAACCAGTAGGAGAACCAAGCAACACAACGTAAACAACACCCACACACAAATAACAACTACTCACAACCCGATGTGTAAAAGGGGTTGTCAATCCCTTTCGGGTAGCGGCGCCTCAAGATAGGCAAACGGACGTGAATAAATTTGTAGTAAATTGATAGATCGAACTCCAAATAAAATAAATAAGAATAAATTACAGCAAGGTATTTTTGTATTTTTAGTTTAATAGATCTGAAAATAGATGCAAGAGAAAATAGATCGCAAAGGCAAATAATGTGAGAAAGAGACCCGGGGGCCGTAGGTTTCACTAGTGGCTTCTCTCGAAAAAAAAAGCAAACGATGGGTGAACAAATTACTGTTGGAAAATTGATAGAACTTCAAATACTCATGACGATATCCAGGCAATGATCATTACATAGGCATCACGTCCAAGATTAGTAGACCGACTCCTACCTGCATTTACTACTATTACTCCACACATCGACCGCTATCCAGGATGCATCTAGTGTATTAAGTTCATGGAGAAACGGAGCAATGCAATAACAATGATGACATGATGTAGACAAGATCTATCTATGTAGATATAGACCCCATCATTTTATCCTTAGTAGCAATGATACATACGTGTCGGTTCCCCTTCTGTCACTGGGATCAAGCACCGTAAGATCGAACCAACTACAAAGCACCTCTTCCCATTGCAAGATAAATAGATCAAGTTGGCCAAACAAAACCCAAATATCGGAGAAGAAATACAAGGCTATAAGCAATCATGCATAAAATAGATCAAAGAAACTCAAATACTTTCATGGATATAAAAAGATAGATCTGATCATAAACTCAAAGTTCATCGATCCCAACAAACACACCGCAAAAGAATTACATCATATGGATCTCCAAGAGACCATTGTATTGAGAATCCAGCGAGAGAGAGAGAGAGAGAGAGAGAGAGAGAGAGAGGAAGCCATCTAGCTACTAACTACGGACCCGAAGGTCTACAAAGAACTACTCACGCATCATCGGAGAGGCACCAATGGAGGTGGTGAACCCCATCCGAGATGGTGTCTAGATTGGATCTGGTGGTTCTGGACTCTGCAGTGGCTGGATGAATATTTCGTCGACTCCCCTAGGGTTTCTGGAATATTGGGGTATTTATAGAGCAAAGAGGCGGTCTGGGGGGCACCCGAGGTGGGTACAACCCACCAGGGCGCGCCTAGGCCTCCTGGCGTGCCCTGGTGGGTTGTGCTCTCCTCGAAGCACCCCTCATGCGCAGCCAGTGCCCATTCTGTTCCTTTTGTTCCAAAAAAACCTCCATACAGTCTTGTTGCGTTTGGACTCCGTCTGATATGATTTCCTGGGATGTAAAAAAACATGCAGAAAAAGCAACTGGCACTTGGCACTATGTCAATAGGTTAGTACCAAAAAAGATATAAAATGACTATAAAATGATTATAAAACATCCAAGATTGATAATATAACAGCATGGAATGATCAAAAATTATAGATACGTTGGAGACGTATCAGCATCCCCAAGCTTAACTCCTACTCGTCCTCGAGTAGGGAAGTGATAAAAACATAATTTTTGATGTGGAATGCTGCCTAACATGTCATATCATATTTCTTTCTTTGTAGCATGGACATTTGGACTTTTATATTGTTCAAAGCAATAGTCTAGTTTTGACATGATAATTTAGATACTCAAGCATACCAATAAGCAACCAAGTCTTTCAACATATCAACGCTAAAATAAGTTATCCCTAGCCCATCATGCTCAACCATTGATCCATTCATGAAACACACTCGCATATTAGCTACACCCAATACTCAAGTACGATCATATTGCCTCCTAGTTGGTGCTTTATAAGAGAAGATGGAGACTCAAATTCAAAAAAAAAATTGCATAAAGCAAAAGAGAGTCCCTTCGCAGAGGGAAGTAGGGATTTGTAGAGGTGCCAGAGCTCAAAGCGAAAAACTTAGAGATAAAAACATTTTGGGAGGTGCATCCATCCCACCAACAAAAACGACTTAAAGTTCCAGACACTTTCCATGCTATATATATCATAGGCGGTTCCCAAATGGAAAATAAAGTTTATTCCTTTTTTAACCATACTTTCACTTTCCATGGCTAGCCGTATCCACGGTTGCCTCCATACCAACACTTTCCAAGGAATTTATTATTTGACAACATAAAGTAAATTCATTTTTTCATTTCGGGACTGGGCATCCCTAATACTTTTGTCTTACTCTCGTGCAATGAGAAGTGAATGAACACTCATCGTGAGAATAATACATCTAGCATGGAAAATATTAGCCACCCTTCACCGCTCCGCGAGCGAAACGAACACACAAAAGAGAAGTTTATTTTGAAAATTAGAGGTGGCACATACAAATTTGCTTAGAACGGCAAAAGAATACCGCATATAGGTAGGTATGGTGGAATCATGTGGCAAAACTGGTTTAAAGGTTTTTGGATGCACAAGTAGTGATCATACTTAGTGCAAAATGAAGGCTAGCAAAAGATTGAGAAGCGACCAATCCAATAAACAAATAATCTCATAAGCAAGCATTAAGCATAATTAACAATGAGTAATGCACCACAAGTAGGATATAATTTCATTGCATGACTATTGACTTTCATACTTGCATAGGGAATCACAAACCTTAACACCAATATTCTTACTAAAGCATAATTACTCATCAACACAACTCACGTATCACATCATCATATCTCAAAACTATTACTAAGAATCAAGTTTATTTTGTCCAATGATCTTCATGAGAGTTTTTATTATATCCTTCTTGGATATCTATCACTTTGGGACTAATTTTTATATGTTGCTTTTGATAAGCTCAAACAAGTATAAGTGAAGATCATGAGCACAATATTTCTTTCTCTCAATTTCTTTCTCTGAAATTAATTTAAGTGAAGCAAGAGAGAATTTCTTGAAAATTTTACTAACTCTCAAATAAATCTAAGTGAAGCAAGAGAGCATTTCTTCAAATATACTAAAGCACACCATGCTAAAAAAGATATAAGTGAAGCACTAGAGCAAGTCCATAGCTCATAAAAATTTAAGTAAAGCATAGAGAGCAATTCTAACTAGTCATGACATAATTTTGGCTCTCTCAAATAGGTGTGTCCAGCAAGGAATCAAGACTTAAAACACAAAATAAAATAAGCAAAGACTCATATCATAGAAGACGCTAAAAGCAAAACACATAGTATGTGACGAATAAAAATATAGCTTCGAGTAAAATACCGATGGTTGTTAGAAGAAAGAGGGGATGCCACTCGGGGGCATCCCCAAGCTTAGTTGGTTGCTCATTTTTGGATAATAGCTTGGGATGCCGGGGCATCCCCAAGCTTAGGCTCTTCTACACCTTATTCCTTCATCCATCGTAAGATAACCCAAAACTTAAAAACTTCAATCACACAAAACTCAACAAAACCTTCGTGAGATCCGTTAGCGTAAGAAAAATAAATCACTACTATAAGTACTATACCAAACCAATTCATACTTTGTTTTTGTATTATATCTACTGTATTCCAACTTTTCTATGGCAAAAAATCATCAAAGAAAACAATAGAGCCGTCAAAATAAGCACCCAACACAAAGAAAACAGAATCTGTCAGAACAGAACAGTCTGTAGCAATCTGATTTGTTCGAATACTTCTGGAACTCCAAAAATTCTTAAAAACTAGGAAGACCTGAAAAAATTGTATATTAATCTACAGAAAAAAGAATTGGCATTTTTACACGCTCTGGTAAACAAAATTGTTTTAGTGAGCGCATAAGTTTCTGTTTTTCAGCAGGATCAAACAACTATCACTCAAGAAGATCCTATCGGTTCTACTTGGCACAAATACTAACTAAACACACACAAAACACAATCATAACAGTAGCATAATTGTGTAAACACTTAAGAACAGAAAGCAAAAAGCAAAAATAAATTTTATTCAATGGGTTGCCTCTCAACAAGCGTTATAGTTTTACGCCCTTAGCTAGGCATAAAGCGAGGATCTAAGTTTTGTCACCCTTGTCCAACTCTTCAATCAAACACTTAGAATCCTTCAAAGATTTAGCATAAAGATCTTCAATAGCAATACTCCTAGCAATAAATTTAAAGATTTCATTCTTGCAAAAAGGATCTCTTATCATTTTAGCAAAATTCAGGTAAATACTAATCATTTTGAGATCTTCTTTATTACTATTACTAGAAGTTGCACCCTTGTTCTTGGTAACTTGAGTAACTTTGCCAATCTTTACGGGAGATTTTTCGATAGCTTTAGCGGAGGCGAAAGTCGTGCTTAGATTACTAAGAATTTCTTCTAATTTATCGATCCGAGACGGGCTTTCTTCTATTCTTTCTAGGATTACGGTACCTTTTTATTTTAACAACTTAAAGATATCTCCCGCTTTTGACCCAATCTTGGTGGCAAAATTATGCATCTTTTTATCTATAATTTCCATGTGATCTTCTGTGAGCATTTTCTTTTCAATAGCATCTAATCTTTCCATAACATGCTCAAGAGTCAAAGTTGTTTCATTAATCATGAGAGGTGGTGAGCCCAATAAATTTCCCATAGCATTAAAAGCATCAAGAGAAGGACACGTCAAGAAATTTCCACCGGTAATCATATCAAGGACGAATTTATACCAAGTGGTGGTGCCAACATAAAAACAACCGAGAAGAACAACGGTAGATTGCTTACGAATAGATCTATTATGAGCATTGCAAATCCTATACGAGGCATCCTTTAAATTTTCTCCTCCCCTTTGTTTAAAGTTGAGAACCTCGTTCTCGGGAGTGCAAGCAATAGAGGAAGAACTATCCATAATGATAATAACGGCAAGCAAAATTGCACACAAAAACGGATCCGGCAAGAAAACGACGAACGGAAAAAGAGAGGCAAATAAAACGGCAATTTTTTATGAAGTGGGGGAGAGGAAAACGAGAGGCAAATGGCAAATAATGTAATTGCGAGGAGATGAGATTTGTGATTAGGAACCTGGTATATGTTGAAGATCCTCCCCGGCAACGGCGCTAGACATTCCTTTTGATGTCGCTTGAATCTACGTCAGTTTTTCCCCAAAGAGGAAGGGATGATGCAGCATAACGGGGGTAGGTATTTCCCTCAGATGTGAAACCAAGGTTATTGAACCAGTAGGAGAACCAAGCAACACAACGTAAACAACACCTGCACACAAATAACAACTACTCACACCCCGACGTGTAAAAGGGGTTATCAATCCCTTTCGGGTAGCGGCGCCTCAAGATAGGCAAACGAACGTGAATAAATTTGTAGTAAATTGATAGATCGAACGCCAAATAAAATAAATAAGAATAAATTGCAGCAAGGTATTTTTGGATTTTTGGATTAATAGATCTGAAAATAGATGCAAGAGAAAATAGATCGCAAAGGCAAATAATAGGAGAAAGAGACCCGGGGCCGTAGGTTTCACTAGTGGCTTCTCTCGAGAAAAATAGCAACGGTGGGTGAACAAATTACTGTTGGGAAATTGATAGAACTTCAAATACTCATGACGATATCCACGCAATGATCATTATATAGGCATCACGTCCAAGATTAGTAGACCAACTCCTACCTACATCTACTACTATTACTCCACACATCGACCGCTATCCAGCATGCATCTAGTGTATTAAGTTCATGGAGAAACGGAGTAATGCAATAAGAACGATGACATGATGAAGATAAGATCTATCTATGTAGAGATAGACCCCATCCTTAGTAGCCATGATACATACGTGTCGGTTCCCTTTCTGTCACTGGGATCAAGCACCGTAAGATCAAAGCCACTACAAAGCACCTCTTCCCATTGCAAGATAAATAAATTAAGTTGGCCAAACAAAACCCAAATATCGGAGAAGAAATACGAGGCTATAAACAATCATGCATAAAAGAGATCAAAGAAACTCAAATACTTTCATGGATATAAAAAGATAGATCTGATCATAAACTCAAAGTTCATCGATCCCAACAAACACACCACAAAAGAATTACAACATATGGATCTCCAAGACACCATTGTATTGAGAATCCAGCGATAGAGAGAGAGAGAGGAAGCCATCTAGCTACTAACTACAGACCCGAAGGTCTACAAAGAACTACTCACGCATCATCGGAGAGGCACCAATGGAGGTGGTGAACCCCATCCGAGATGGTGTCTAGATTGGATCTGGTGGTTCTGGACTCTGCGGCGGCTGGATGAATATTTTGTCGACTCCCCTAGGGTTTCTGGAATATTGGGGTATTTATAGAGCAAAGAGGCGGTCCGGGGGGCACCCGAGGTGGGCACAACCCACCAGGGCGCGCCTGGTCCTCCTGGCGCGCCCTGGTGGGTTGTGCTCTCCTCGGAGCACCCCCAGGCGCGGCCAGGGCCCATTCTGTTCCTTTTGGTCCCAAAAAATTTCTGTAAAGTTTCGTTGCGTTTGGACTCCATCTGATATTGATTTCCTGTGATGTAAAAAACATGCAGAAAACAGCAACTGGCACTTGTCACTATGTCAATAGGTTAGTACCAAAAATGATATAAAATGATTATAAAACATCAAAGATTGATAATATAACACATGGAATGTTCAAAAATTATAGATACGTTAGAGACGTATCAGGTGTTCGTTGGGAGCCTCCGTCAAGATTGTGGAGTTGAACCAAGGAGTTTGTAAGGGCAAGGAGATCGCCTACTGCATGAAGATCTACCCGAGTGAGGCAAGTCCTTCGTGGGCGATGGCCATGGTGGGATAGACAAGGTTGCTTCTTCGTGGACCCTTCGTGGGTGGAGCCCTTTGTGGACTCACGCAACCGTTACCCTTCGTGGGTTGAAGTCTCCACCAACGTGGATGTATGATAGCACCACCTATCGGAACCACGCCACCGTGTCTCCAATTGCATTTGCACACTCCAATCCCATCCCTTTACTTTCTTGCAACTTGCATGCTTTACTTTCCGCTGCTCATATACTCTTGCCATGCTTGCTTGAAATGTATTGTGAATGTTTAAACATGTGCTAAAACTCCACCTTAACTTGAAGAAATTAAAAACTGCTACTTTTCTTTGTTGAGGGTCTAATCACCCCCCTCTAGACACCTCTTCTCGATCCTTTCAATTGGTATCAGAGCATTGGTCTCCATTGCTTTGGTTTAATCACCATTGGAGGAAGATGGATGCACTACAAAAAAAGACACATCCGTGACATTTAGGGCCGAACAAAAAAATTGTCATACTTATGACACTTCTATGACGATAATTGTGACAAAACCCGGTATCATCATAGATGTGGTGGGGTCCTACTTCTATGACAAAAAATCATGACAGAAATGGGCTTTTCGTCCTGAGCGGGCCGGAGACGCAGCTGCATGACATTCTTTGGGCCGTCCATGACGGAGAAAAGCATGGTAGAAGCGATGGCGAGGAAAATATCGGGGAGTTCCCGGTTACGGTGGGTGGTCGGGGGCCGAGCAATGCACGTTTCTCTCGTACGTACGCGCGTGTGTGCGAGGCGTTGGGCTCTAACTGAACCCGAGCGATTGCACTGCAGGCTACGCGTTACTGAACCCGAGCGATCGATCGATCCCTTGCTGTTAACTAAAGCCGAGTGATTCCTTTGCTACTGCTGCTAACTGAAGCCGATCGATGCTGCATCTGGATGAATAGTGAGCGTTGTTGGGGGCTTGGATGAACAGTTCTCGGTGGGGGTTGGATGAATAGGAACCCGTGGTAGTAGAGGCCATTGCCGCTGGATGAACAGTACCCCGATCGATCGAGCCGGTGGATGAACAGGACCCCGTGGAGGGCTGGATGAATAGGACCCCATGGAGGGCTGGTTGAACAGTAGCCGGTGGATGGCTGGTTGAACAGTAGCCGATGGAGGGTTGGATGAACAGTAGCCCGTGGAGGGGTGGTTAAACAGGACCCCCGTGGAGAGGGCTGGTTAAACAGTAGCCGGTGGAGGAGCGCGCGGTGGAGGCTAGATGAACAGGAGGCCGTGAATGAACAGTCGCGGGTGGAGGCTGGAGGAGGTCGATGGTGGATGAACAGTAGCCCGTGAAGGATGGAGGAGGTCGACGGTGGAGATGAACAGTATCCCCTGGAGTCCTGTTTTGCAGTACGCCACACCCCTCCCGATGAACAGGACCCCTGTTTCGACCGTAGCGCTCCAACACAAGTCTGTTTCCTCCGTTTTGCGGTACGCCACACCCTCCCGATCAACGGGACCCCGTTTCGACCGTAGGAGGTTTGTTTCCTCCGTTTTGCGGTACGCCAGACCCCTCCCGATGAACAGGATCCCGTTTCCACCGTGGCCGGTCGAACACAAGGCCGTTTCCTCTGTTCTGCGGTACGCCAGGCCTCGTTTCCATTGCATGTTCCGTCCAAGCCGGTTGGCTCCCGAGGAACAGCACGCGTTCTGTTGCCTCCCGATGAACACGACACATTCCGTTGCCTCCCCATGAACACGACGACAACGCAGTTTCTCTGTTCTGACCCAGCCACAGCCATGTACACAAGCCCTGGCCGTACGTATGCACGAGTAGGCATTCGAGACCCCACCCGTATGTACGTACGTGGTCGTATTTACTTTCTTGCACCCTGGCCGCTGTACGTATGTGTACATGCTACGTGCGCGCCTCTACTACCACACGTGTGCGCCTCTACATCGACCAGTATGTACGTACACGTTCGCAACCAGAATGACAACGCTACGTACGCTTTGACTGGGTGGGTCCCGACTGTCAGGCACTTCCTTGCGTGCGAAGATGTAACTGTGGGTCCCAACAGTCAGGGGGTGAATCATTTTTTTTCCGTAATATGGACGCACTTCCTTGCGTGCGAAGATGTAGCTGGTGGGTCCCAGCAGTCAGGGGGAAACGTTTTTTTCGTGAAATACGGTGGCCCGTCCGGTGGGTCCTCGATGTCAGGTGGAGGAATCATTATTTTCCGCGTAATAAGGAGGCACTTCCTTGCTGCGGTCGTGGACCCAGCTGTCAGCCTCTCCACGTACAGTACTCTTCAGATGGAAGTCGTTCCTTGACTACGTTGACCACGCTGTGCCGAGAGCACCAGGGCGGTGGACGACAGCGAGGCCTAGGAAGGGGACGACGCGGAGCCGGGGAAGACGCGGCAGTGGATGCCCACGCGGAGAGGAGTACGAGGGTTCACTCGTTCGGCTGCGGTGTGAGGCTGCCGTCGCCGCAGGGCCTGGCCAGCGGTGGGAGTAGTAGGGGGCGGTGAGGCTTCTGCGACAGCATAGCCGGCCATGGGAGGTGGGAGCAGGCGGTCTCGCCGGCGTCGGTTTGGGCGGCTGGTGCAAGAAGAGCAGCGATTGAAGAAGCAGCAGGACCGTTCGATTCAAATCCAACGGTCACTGCTGCTAGAATTGTTTGTTGACTAAGTTGACAAGCCCTGCTATTCGTCAACTTAGTAGGCCCACAGGTCAGCCTCCCAACCGGTGCGCCCCAGATGTCAGTGGGAGGAATCATTTTTTGGCGTAATAAGAAGGCAGTTGATTGCGTGCGGCCAGGCCAGCGGAGGGAGTAGGGTGGGCCTGTGAAACCTGCGCGGCATCACAGCGGGCCACAAGAGGTGGGAGCAGGCAGTCCCGCCGGCGCTAGTTTAGGCGGCTGGAGCAGGACGATCAGAGATTGAAGAAGCACGTCGGTCGTTGGATGGACATCCAATAGTCACTGCTGCTAGAATCGTGTGTTGACTGACAAAGCCTTGCGTAAACAAGTCAGCCTCGAAATATGTGGCGTGTACAACCCATTTGCTATTATTTTTACAATTTTTACTCATTTTCTAATTCATATGGAATTTATTGCATCCCATTTTCCATTTTTAGAGCTGCTGCCCATTTTCTGGTTAGTACCAGGGTTAAAAAATTAAACTAAATATGTGCGAAATTTTGAAAATTCGCAAATTTTTGCTCGGGAACAAAATATTCTTAATCCAAAAATTAGTAGCCATACTAAAATAAATTAGTACTATGTCATGTTAAATCCAATGGAATATAAAATATCAGTGAAGAACAAAAACAAAAAAAGAAACTAATTTCCCATTTGCTATAATTTTTTTGGAATTTTCAAGCCCTTTGATATTACTTTTAACAGACACTGACCATACTCTTTGGCCAGGCCAGAATGCATCCCTCCTCGTCTTGAAAGATTTGCAACCCATTAAGTCGGAGAAAATAAATAGGCCTAGCTTGGGTATTCTTCAAAAAGAAATACTGGGCTACCTATTTTCCAAAAGAAAAAACTGCTGGGCTGGTCATGTTGTTAGACGGGCCGCAGAGACCCCACAACCTAGTTTATAGCCTGCTCCTCCGAATTACTACTCAAAAAAATTTGTGCAAATCTGTCGTTAATTGACTATACGTTGAAAATTATGTGGGTCCCGGATATCGGTAGGGTGGATTAGAGTAAAAAAATGAGGGGTGCATCTGAGTAGTAAAAGAGGCGCTTGCTTGTGTTCGGGAGTGGACCTGGTGGGTCCGTACTGTCATACTCACAACTACAATCCTCTCCCGATTCACTATGTTGACAAGGCCGGACGACGGCGCCGCGGCGAGCGCACCAGGGCGGAGGATAAAGTGTTGTCGCCAATGTGCTAAGCTGGGTTGGACATTCTTATTGACAAATAAAAATGGACCGGAACTATTTACGACGTTGACTGCGATTTGCATGGGTCCGCTAGTTGCAGGAAGAAAATGGTGGGAGAAAGAAGACTGGTCGCTATCTTTGCCTAAGAATAATATCGACTGAATGTAACGACACTATCATAGGAAATAATATCCTCCTGTTAAATCATGAATTTAAAGAACTGGTGCATGAGCATTTAGCTTTATTTATTTATTTATCTACTTATTTATGTTTAGGGGAACATGAACATGTACCTGGGCTGGATTCATGTGAGAGCCTCGCTTCCAGTTAATTATGGGCTCCTCTATTGGGCCTTCATCAGTGGGGTGCATGTTATCAACAAGTGGAAAATGTGTTCCTTACCAAAAATAGTATGCGCTACGTACGGTATGGGGCACTAAAGGATCGGACCGTGCAAATACTTCCAAAACATTGTGTTTGTCGTTCTAACAACACATTTATTGAACCAACAGACGAAATATACTACTGATTGTACATTGAAAACAGCAGCAACAGCAACCAGGGCTGGGGGTGCAACAGAAGCAGTAAGCAGGCCAGAAGAGTAAAGACGCAGCTCTCTCTTCCAAACCAAACATCAGCCATCATTACAAAAGGGCTACCAAAAAAGAACAAGTGTATGCATCAAACTAAATAAAGATCCTACTACACCAAGTGTACGCATCTAACTAACTGGCTTAGTTAGACGTTACTATTTATTAAGCTGTAGAGATTGGCTGACGGCTTGAACCAGATGGGTGCCTGACGGGGGAAACTCCAGCCAGCAGGTCGAAGTCTGATACTTGCGACCCTCTCTCCTACTTTGGGCTGCAGAGCGTGGCGGCACATATCAGGGTATGGTGCATGCAGAGATGCATGGTACGTTGTGTACACACAGTTTTTCCTGATGAATGAAACCGCGCTGCCATCATGATCCTTGCCGTTGGTTATCTCCTGGTTAATTGCATAATTCAGTCCGAGAAATAGAGAGCGTGTACCAAGGCTACTTACCAGCCTCCAGTCAAAAAATCCTGAAGGCCCAGAGAAGCTGGGATCCTGCTCAAAGACCTTGCAGTGACTGTGATTGTATTCTGTGAAACAACATGTCCGGTGCGTGCGAACGATCGCGTCTGATCGAGCCAGGAACCACCTACAACTGCCATGCCGCTTTTCTTTCAAAGGTTCTAGGATTAGGAAGGGTAGGGACACCAGGCGGCCTACAACATCATATCGAGTTGGAGTCAAATAAAAAAGGGCTCTTAATGTAGTCAATCTTAAGAACAGCATGTTATGAGCATGAATATTTTTTCAGTAAATGTTTATAGTAATATAAGCAAGCCATCATGATATCATAGGAAAGTAACATACTGCTGTAACAGCCGTTTGTAGCGATGACTGGAGTAGGCCAGCAATACGTCCAGCCATAGAAGGAGTCGACAGCGTAAATGAAGCCCATGTGTTCAATGGCATTAGAGAACCATGGAGGATGTATGATCCTGTGATGGACGTGTAGATTTATCCACTTACCGCAGTGACCTATTAGATAGGCGATACCGCGGTTGAAGAACGCAATTAGCCTGAAGTCTTTATAATTTGCAGATCTTGTGGGCACTTGGCAGATTACAACCTTGAGCAAATCAAACTTGGTATCATGTTGGCTATTGTAAGATTCTGAGTATCCTGGGCCGCGGTGCCAAATCTGTGCAGTCTTAATCAAAGGAAGGTGGATCAATCGCTGGGTGTTGACCTCCACGAGCATCCAGCTGCCGCGACCATCGACGAGCACCATCCAAGACATGTTCATGTCGACCCAGTACATACCGTTAATGTAGTTGAGCATGACGGGGATCGAATCACAGTCAAGGGGGTTGATGCTCGCCACCCTACGATCCTTATGCTGCGTGACACGCCGTTTCTGAAGATCAGGCGGTATCAACAAGCAAGGAGCTGGCTTAAAAAGCTCCGGCCTAAGTGCTTTGAGTAAACGGTACAACCCCGAGGAGCACGCGGTGAGCGGCATGGTACTGAGATTGTCCACACGCGAAACAATGAGCTTGATTACCTCTGTGGGGAGCGAATTCCAGCCACTCTTTTGGCGGACGCTGCTCGGTTCTACCATTGTTAGTGCTTGGGTTTCGGACGAGGGGGGCGCCTTAGCGGGGATGGAAGATTGGACGAGATTATGTGCGGACAAAGATGGAGAAGCGAATATGTGTTGTGGGAAGTGGACAGGTGATGATGACTACAGCATGCCGCTTGACTTACGAGACACATACCAGCAGTGTAGGGTCGTATCGATGCAAAACAACTTGCTTGAGTGATCACAATACTGGTACTCCCTACAGTACCTACTACTATGCCCTAACTTGCTTGAGTAGAGTAGTAGTGGAGTAGGTGTTGGGGAACGTAGTAATTTAAAAAAAATTCCTACGCACACGCAAGATCATGGTGATGCATAGCAACGAGAGGGGAGAGTGTGTCCACGTACCCTCGTAGACCGAAAGCGGAAGCGTTAGAACAACGCGACTGATGTAGTCGAACGTCTTCGCGATCCGACCGATCCAAGTACCGAACGCACGGCACCTCCGAGTTCAGCACGCGTTCAGCTCGATGACGTCCCACGAACTCCGATCCAGTAGAGCTTCACAGGAGAGTTCCGTCAGCATGACGGCGTGATGACGGTGGTGATGTTGCTACCGACGCAGGGCTTCGCCTAAGCACCTCTACGATATGACCGAGGTGGATTATGGTGGAGGGGGGCACCGCACATGGCTTGGAACAATCAACTTGAGTGTTCTAGGGTGCCCCCTGCCCCCGTATATAAAGGAGCAAGGGGGGAGGCCGGCTGGCCCTTGTAGGGCGTGCCAGGAGGAGGAGTCCTCCTCCTAGTAGGAGTAGGACTCCCCTTTCCTACTCCTACTAGGAGGGGGAAAGGAAGGAGGATAGGGAGAAGGAAAGGGGGGTGCCGCCCCCCTTCCCTAGTCCAATTCGGACCAGAGGGGGAGGGGGCGCGCGGCCTGCCCTGGCCAGCCCTCTCTCTCTCCACTAAGTCCCATGTATTCTCCCGGGGGTTCCGGTAACCCTCCGGCACTCTGGTTTTCTCCGAAATCACCCGGAACACTTCCATGTCCGAATATAGTTGTCCAATATATCAATCTTTATGTCTCGACCATTTGGAGACTCCTCGTCATGTCCGTGATCACATCCGGGACTCCGAACTACCTTCGGTACATCAAATCACATAAACTCATAATACCGATCGTCATCGAACGTTAAGCGTGCAGACCCTACGGGTTCGAGAACTATGTAGACATGACCGAGACACGTCTCTGGTTAATAACCAATAGCGGAACCTGGATGCTCATATTGGCTCCTACATATTCTACGAGGATCTTTATCGGTCAAACCGCATAACAACATACGTTGTTCCCTTTGTCATCGGTATGTTACTTGCCCGAGATTTGATCGTCGGTATCTCAATACCTATCTCAATCTCGTTACTGGCAAGTCTCTTTACTCGTTCCGTAATGCATCATCTCCCAACTAACTCATTAGTTGCATTGCTTGCAAGGCTTATAGTGATGTGCATTACCGAGAGGGCCCAGAGATACCTCTCCGACAATCGGAGTGACAAATCTTAATCTCGATCAATGCCAACTCAACAAGTACCATCGGAGACACCTGTAGAGCACCTTTATAATCACCCATTTACGTTGTGACGTTTGGTAGCACACAAAGTGTTCCTCCAGTAATTGGGAGTTGCATAATCTCATAGTCATAGGAACATGTATAAGTCATGAAGAAAGCAATAGCAGTAAACTAAAATGATCAAGTGCTAAGCTAACGGAATGGGTCAAGTCAATCACATCATTCTCCTAATGATGTGATCCCGTTTATCAAATGACAACTCATGTCTATGGCTAGAAAACATAACCATCTTTGATCAACGAGCTAGTCAAGTAGAGGCATACTAGTGACACTCTGTTTGTCTATGTATTCACACATGTATTATGTTTCCGGTTAATACAATTCTAGCATGAATAATAAACATTTATCATGAAATAAGGAAATAAATAATAACTTTATTATTGCCTCTAGGGTATATTTCCTTCAGTCTCCCACTTGCACTAGAGTCAATAATCTAGATTACACAGTAATGATTCTAACACCCATGGAGCCTTGGTGCTGATCATGTTTTGCTCGTGAGAGAGGCTTAGTCAACGGGTCTGCAATATTAAGATCCGTATGTATCTTGCAAATCTCTATGTCTCCCACCTGGACTTGATCTTGGATGGAATTGAAGCGTCTCTTGATGTGTTTGGTTCTCTTGTGAAATCTGGATTCCTTTGCCAAGGCAATTGCACCAGTATTGTCAGAAAAGAGTTTCATTGGACCCGATGCACTAGGTATGACACCTAGATCGGATATGAACTCCTTCATCCAGACTCCTTCATTTGCTGCTTCCGAAGCAGCTATGTACTCCACTTCACACGTAGATCCCGCCATGATGCTTTGTTTAGAACTGCTCCAACTGACAGCTCCACCGTTAAATATAAACACGTATCCGGTTTGCGATTTAGAATCGTCCGGATCAGTGTCAAAGCTTGCATCGACGTAACCATTTACGACAAGCTCATTGTCACCTCCATAAACGAGAAACATATCCTTAGTCCTTTTGAGGTATTTCAGGATGTTCTTGACCGCTGTCCAGTGGTCCACTCCTGGATTACTTTGGTACCTCCCCGCTAAACTAATAGCAAGGCACACATCAGGTCTGGTACACAGCATTGCATACATGATAGAGCCTATGGTTGGAGCATAGGGAACACTTTTCATTTTCTCTCTATCTTCTGCAGTGGTCGGGCATTGAGTCTTACTCAACTTCACACCTTGTAACACAAGCAAGAACCTTTCTTTGCTTGATCCATTTTGAATTTCTTCAAAACTTTATCAAGGTATGTGCTTTGTGAAAGTCCAATTAAGCGTCTTGATCTATCTCTATAGATCTTGATGCCCAATATATAAGCAACTTCACCGAGGTCTTTCATTGAAAAACTCTTATTCAAGTATCTTTTTATGCTATCCAGAAATGCTACAGAGCTCCCACTCACTTTCTTGTAAATACAGGCTTCTCCAAAAGTCTATATAAAACCATATGCTTTGAGCACACTATCAAAACGTTTATTCCAACTCCGAGATGCTTGCACCAGTCCATAAGTGGATTGCTGGAGCTTGCACACTTTGTTAGCACCCTTTGGATCGATAAAACCTTCAGGTTGCATTATATACAACTCTTCTTCCAGAAATCCATTCAGGAATGCAGTCTTCACATCCATTTGCCAAATTTCATAATCATAAAATGCGGCAATTACTAACATGAATCGAACGGACTTAAGCATCGGTACGGGTGAGAAGGTTTCGTCGTAGTCAACTCCTTGAACTTGTCGAAAACCTTTTGCAACAAGTCGAGCTTTGTAGACAGTAACATTACCATCAGCGTCAGTCTTGTTCTTGAAGATCCATTTATTCTCGATGGCTTGCCGATCATCGGGCAAGTCAACCAAAGTCCACACTTTGTTCTCATACATGGATCCCATCTCAGATTTCATGGCCTCAAGCCATTTTGCGGAATTTGTTCTCATCATCGCTTCCTCATAGTTCATAGGTTCGTCATGGTCAAGTAACATGACCTCCAGAATAGGATTACTGTACCACTCTGGTGCGGATCTTACTCTGGTTGACCTACGAGGTTTGGTAGTAACTTGATCTGAAGTTTCATGATCATCATCATTAGCTTCCTCACTAATTGGTGTAGGTGTCACAGGAACTGGTTTCTGTGATGAACTACTCTCCAATAAGGGAGCAGGTACAGTTACCTCATCAAGTTCTACTTTCCTCCCACTCATTTCTTTCGAGAGAAACTCCCTCTCTAGAAAGGATTCATTCTTAGCAACAAATGTCTTGCCTTCGGATCTGTGATAGAAGGTGTACCCAACAGTCTCCTTTGGGTATCCTATGAAGACATATTTCTCTGATTTGGGTTCGAGCTTATCAGGTTGAAGCTTTTTCACATAAGCATCGCAGCCCCAAACTTTAAGAAATGACAACTTTGGTTTCTTGCCAAACCATAGTTCATAAGGCGTCGTCTCAACGGATTCAGATGGTGCCCTATTTAACGTGAATGCAGCTGTCCTTAAAGCATAACCCCAAAATGATAGTGGTAAATCAGTAAGAGACATCATAGATTGCAACATATCCAGTCAAGTACGATTACGACGTGTTCACACACCATTACACTGTGGTGTTCCGGGTGGTGTGAGTTGAGAAACTATTGTGCATTGTTTCAAATGAAGACCAAACTCATAACTCAAATATGCTCCTCCACGATCAGATCGTAAAAACTTTATTTTCTTGTTACGATGATTTTCTACTTCACTCTAAAATTCTTTGAACTTTTCAAATGTTGCAGACTTATGTTTCATTAAGTAGATATACCCATATTTGCTCAAATCATCTGTGAAGGTGAGAAAATAACGATATCTGCCGCGAGCCTCAATATTCATTGGAGCACATACATCAGTATGTATGATTTCCAACAAATATGTTGCTCGCTCCATTGTTCTGGAGAACGGCGTTTTAGTCATCTTGCCCATGAGGCATGGTTCGCAAGTACCAAGTGATTCATAATCAAGTGATTCCAAAAGTCCATCAGAATAGAGTTTCTGCATGCGTTTTACACCAATATGACCTAAACGGCAGTGCCACAAATAAGTTGCACTATCATTATCAACTCTGCATCTTTTGGCTTCAACATTATGAATATGTGTATCACTACTATCGAGATTCATTAAAAATAGACCACTCTTCAAGGGTGCATGACCATAAAAGATATTACTCATATAAATAGAACAATCATTATTCTCTTATTTAAATGAATAACCGTCTCGCATCAAACAAGATCCAGATATAATGTTCATGCTCAACGCTGGCACGAAATAACAATTATTCAGGTCTAAAACTAATCCCGAAGGTAGATGTAGAGGTAGCGTGCCGACGGCGATCACATCGACTTTGGAACCATTTCCCACGCGCATCGTCACCTCGTCCTTAGCCAATCTTCGCTTAATCCTTAGTCCCTGTTTCGAGTTGCAAATATTAGCAATAGAACCAGTATCAAATACCCAGGTGCTACTGCGAGCTCTGGTAAGGTACACATCAATTACATGTATATCACATATACCTTTGTTCACCTTGCCATCCTTCTTATCCGCCAAATACTTGGGGCAGTTCCGCTTCAAGTGACCAGTCCGTTTGCAGTAGAAGCACTCAGTCTCAGGCTTAGGTCCAGACTTGGGTTTCTTCTCTTGAGCAGCAACTTCTTTGACGTTCTTCTTGAAGTTCCCCTTCTTCTTCCCTTTACCCTTTTTCCTCAAACTGGTGGTCTTGTTGACCATCAACACTTGATGCTCCTTCTTGATTTCTACCTCTGCAGCCTTTAGCATCGCGAAGAGCTCAGGAATTGTCTTATCCATCCCTTGCATGTTATAGTTCATCACGAAGCTCTTGTAGCTTGGTGGCAGTGATTGAAGAATTCTGTCAATGACACAATCATCCGGAAGATTAACTCCCAGTTGAATCAAGTGATTGTTATACCCAGACATTTTGAGTATATGTTCACCGACAGAACTATTCTCCTCCATCTTGCAGCTGTAGAACTTATTGGAGACCTCATATCTCTCAATTCGGGCATTTGCTTGAAATATTAACTTCAACTCCTGGAACATCTCACATGCTCCATGACGTTCAAAACGTCGTTGAAGTCCCGGTTCTAAGCCGTAAAGCATGGCACACTGAACTATCGAGTAGTCATCAGCTTTGCTTTGCCAGACGTTCATAACATCTGGTTCAGCTCCTGCAGCAGGTTTGGCACCTAGCGGTGCTTCCAGGACGTAATTCTTCTATGCAACAATGAGGATAATCCTCAAGTTACGGACCCAGTCCGTGTAATTGCTACCATCATCTTTCAACTTTGCTTTCTCAAGGAACGCATTAAAATTCAACGGAACAATAGCACGGGCCATCTATCTACAACAACATAGACAAGCAAAATACTATCAGGTACTAAGTTCATGATAAATTAAAGTTAAATTAATCATATTTAAGAACTCCCACTTAGATAGACATCCCTCTAATCATCTAAGTGATCACGTGATCCAAATCAACTAAACCATGACCGATCATCATGTGAAATGGAGTAGTTTTCAATGGTGAACATCACTATGTTGATCATATCTACTATATGATTCACGCTCGACCTTTCGGTCTCAGTGTTCTGAGGCCATATCTGCATATGCTAGGCTCGTCAAGTTTAACCCGAGTATTTCTGCGTGTGCAAAACTGGCTTGCACCCGTTGTATGTGAACGTAGAGCTTATCACACCCGATCATCACGTGGTGTCTCGGCACGACAAACTTTGGCAACGGTGCATACTCAGGGAGAACACTTGTACCTAGAAATTTAGTGAGAGATCATCTTATAATGCTACCATCAATCAAGCAGAATAAGATGCATAAAGGATAAACATCACATGCAATCAATATAAGTGATATGATATGGCCATCATCATCTTGTGCCTTTGATCTCCATCTCCAAAGCACCGTCATGATCACCATTGTCATCGGCGCGACACCATGATCTCCATCGAAGCATCGTTGTCGTCTCGCCAACTATTGCTTCTACGACTATCGCTACCTCTTAGTGATAAAGTAAAGCAATTACAGGGTGATTGCATTGCATACAATAAAGCGACAACCATATGGCTCCTACAAGTTGCCGATAACTCCGTTACAAAACATGATCATCTCATACAATAAAATATAGCATCATGCCTTGACCATATCACATCACAACATGCCCTGCAAAAACAAGTTAGACGTCTTCTACTTTGTTGTTGCAAGTTTTATGTGGCTACGGGCTGAGCAAGAACCGTTCTTACCTACGCATCAAAACCACAACGATATTTCGTCAAGTTAGTGTTGTTTTAACCTTCAACAAGGACTGGGCGTAGTCACACTCGGTTCAACTAAAGTTGGAGAAACTGACACCCGCCAGCCACCTGTGTGCAAAGCACATCGGTAGAACCAGTCTTGCGTAAGCGTACGCGTAATGTCGGTCCGGGCCGCTTCATCCAACAATACCGCCGAACCAAAGTATGACATGTTGGTAAGAAGTATGACTTGTATCGCCCACAACTCACTTGTGTTCTACTCGTGCATATAACATCTACGCATAAACCTGGCTCAGATGCCACTGTTGGGGAACGTAGTAATTTCAAAAAAAATCCTACGCACACGCAAGATCATGGTGATGCATAGCAGTGAGAGGGGAGAGTGTGTCCACATACCCTCGTAGAACGAAAGCGGAAGCATTAGAACAACGCGGTTGATGCAGTCGAACGTCTTCGTGATCCGACCGATCCAAGTACCGAACGCACGGCACCTCCGAGTTTAGCACACGTTCAGCTCGATGACGTCCCACGAACTCCGATCCAGTAGAGCTTCACGGGAGACTTCCATCAGCACGACGGCGTGATGACAATGATGATGTTGCTACCGACGCAGGGCTTCGCCTAAGCACCGCTACGATATGACCGAGGTGGATTATGGTGGAGGGGGCACCGCACGCGGCTTGGAACAGTCAACTTGTGTGTTCTAGGGTGCCCCCCTGCCCCCGTATATAAAGGAGCAAGGGGGAAGGCCGGCCGGCCCTTGCAGGGCGCGCCAGGAGGAGGAGTCCTCCTCCTAGTAGGAGTAGGACTCCCCTTTCCTACTCCTACTAGGAGGGGGAAAGGAAGGAGGAGAGTTAGAAGGAAAGGGGGGCGCCGCCCCCCCTTCCCGAGTCCAATTCGGACCAGAGGGGGAGGGGGCGCGCGGCCTGCACAGGCCGGCCCTCTCTCTCTCCACTAAGGCCCATGTGGCCCATTAATTCTCCCGGGGGGTTTCGATAACCCTCCGGCACTCCGGTTTTCTCCGAAATCACCCGGAACACTTCCGGTGTCCGAATATAGTTGTCCAATATATCGGTCTTTATGTCTCGGCCATTTCGAGACTCCTCGTCATGTCCGTGATCACATCCGGGACTCCGAACTACCTTCGGTACATCAAATCACATAAACTCATAATGCCGATCGTCACCGAACGTTAAGCGTGCGGACCCTACGGGTTCGAGAACTATGTAGACATGACCGAGACACGTTCCGGTCAATAACCAATAGCGTAACCTGGATGCTCATATTGGCTCCTACATATTCTACGAAGATCTTTATCGGTCAAACCGCATAACAACATACGTTGTTCCCTTTGTCATCAGTATGTTACTTGCCCGAGATTCGATCGTCGGTATCTCAATACCTAGTTCAATCTCGTTACCGACAAGTCTCTTTACTCGTTCCGTAATGCATCATCCCGCAACTAACTCATTAGTCACATTGCTTGCAAGGCTTATAGTTATGTGCATTACCGAGAGGGCCCAGAGATACCTCTCCGACAATCGGAGTGACAAATCCGAATCTCAAAATACACCAACTCAACAAGTACCTTCGGAGACACCTGTAGAGCACCTTTATAATCACCCAGTTACGTTGTGACGTTTGGTAGCACACAAAGTGTTCCTCCGGTAAATTGGGAGTTGCATAATCTCATAGTCATAGGAACATGTATAAGTCATGAAGAAAGCAATAGCAGTAAACTAAAACGATCAAGTGCTATGCTAACGGAATGGGTCAAGTCAATCACATCATTCTCCTAATGATGTGATCCCGTTTATCAAATGACGACTCATGTCTATGGCTAGAAAACATAACCATCTTTGATCAACGAGCTAGTCAAGTAGAGGCATACTAGTGACACTCTGTTTGTCTATGTATTCACACATGTATTATGTTTCCGGTTCATACAATTCTAGCATGAATAATAAACATTTATCATGAAATAAGGAAATAAATAATAACTTTATCATTGCCTCTAGGGCATATTTCCTTCAGTAGGACTGGAGGAGTAGTATATTCTAATCTAAAATAGTTCCAAAGCTCAATGCCCGAGCGTGGAATGACTACGAACCGCCATCGGTGCTAACTCCAATCCCCAGCAAACGTTCGCTGGGAGACATGGCAGTTGCAAATGCCCACGACGCAGTTACAGTATGTGTGTGTAAGGATGGAAATCTGACAGTTACGTGGAATTTGCCAGGATTGAGCTCGTGGCGAACAATCGCCACATATCATTACTAAAAAAAGGTTAAAACGCCCAGGGCTATAACTTGCACCGGCTGACCACTAACAATGATACTAACATAATTGTAAAATGGTCAAAGATCGTGTCTATGTGGTGTTTGGAATTATATGCAGAAAAATTAGCAAGATGCTCGTGCATTGCACAGAACATCGAGATGCATTTTTTACAAAACACTTGTTGTGATTGACCCATGCAGGAGTAATCCCATGTGTAAAAACTAATGATATCTTGAGAATTTTATCGGAAAATGGTATGTCGACCATTTCATCGAAAAAATGATATCTCGAGAAAGATGATAGATAAGGTGAGGAGGAGTGGGGCATGGTGGTGACTGGTGGTCGGACTGGGCGGAGGCATGGGGATGGACGGCGCCAGCAGCGGCCACCATGCCAGATTTTTCCAGAGACTTCCTTTTTTAATTGCTCAGCAATGAGGTTGTGGGAGATAAGGATGAACGAGGCAAGGCCTTATCTGTAAATGTGGAGAGAGGTGCGGGTATCTTTTGTAAAATTGTCATTGTTTGCTTTCTATCCGTCAGATATAGATCGGACAGTCTATATTATAAGATGGCAGGCACACCATCATCACCAACAAGGTTTTTTCTCTACTCCTACTCCTATAAAAGACTCAGTTGGTGATGATGGTGTGTCTGCCATCTGCCATTTCTGACCATTAGATCTGCATCTAATGACTGTGATGTCAGTTGTGGCCTTTTGCAACAATTCCCACTTCGCTACTCCAGTTTACACAAATCCCCTTAGTATCTTCAAACCAACCACATTCCTCCCTTACTTCATCAAAACAGCCCAAAGAATATATTTGGAGTGAAACATAAGATATTTTTAGTGATATGTATATCAAAACTAAAATGTTTTCTTTCAAATTTGTGAATATGTATTATTCTACTTTGGATCTGTTGCAACGGACGGGCTCATTGTTATAAAGGTTTATCTCTTGCATTGTCCGCAACGAACACCTAGTGTACTGGTCCGGGCCGGATGCTCGCAGCGCGTTGACCTGAGTTCGAATTATGTCCTAAACTTTAGCTTTTTATATATTTTTTAATATATATATATATATATACTTCTTTCGCTACTGTACTGGCAGTGGAACCCACGGAGTACTTAGAATACAAGATTAAGGATGGATTTGTTTCATTTTAACTTTCTGTACGAATCTGTAGCCAGCCTGCAAGTCATGTACACTGTACTGACAGTGGAACCCACGGAGTACTTAGAATACAAGATTAAGGATGGATTAACTTTTCATAGAGGGAGAATCATACACGCAATTAACTCAAATGGATTGGACGTGACTCTATTATTCTCCAACGGCAACCGGCAAATTTCCTCCCGCGGGCCGGAGTAGGTTTCTCGGTTTGCATGCGGGTTTAAAGGAGGGGTTTGATGGAGGCAAGGAGGCGTGTTCAGCCGGGCATGCAACGGAAGGCGCAGTACTATTAGATTTGACAGCTACAACTAGTATATTATAAAAAACAAAGAAGAGTAGTAGAGATAGAGATAAGAGTAGAGACTAGGGAGGAGCACCATCTACTGCTTCGTGGGCTACTCCTGCGCTCCATTCGGCGCCCGCAACATCCCCTACAGCCACTCCCTCATGCACTCCATTTGGCGGGCGCTGTTGAAATTTGGGGAGCGCACTCTCGCAACTGCTGGCAGCGACGACTTCTTCCCCAACCTCGGCAACCTCTTCCTCAACGACATGGGCGACAACCTCATCGCCAACGGTGCTGCTCCCGTTCCACCGTATGTGTTTCTTTCCTTCCTGTTCGAAATCGTGGTAGAATTCATGTTTTTAGTCTGTGTCCTAGATTCGATCTGCTCCTCTACTCTGCTAGTCCACATGATTAGTTTAATCTCTGTTATAGTCGTCATGATTTATTTTGTGCTTATTCAGACTAAATCTCGTAGTAACTTGCTCATATATTCAACTGGCGCAACGTCCCCTACAGCCACTCCCGTTTCATGGACGGCCTGGTCGATGCCTCCAAAGAGCCCTTCGTCTACTGCTATGAGTGCCCGATGCTGTTTTGGGGCTCACCGACGGACATCGTGCATCACCTCACGTAGGCGTGCGGCGATCACTACTGGCCCTTGGCGGAAAACATCAAGTATGAGACGTGCTACCCGTTCACCGTGCCGGAGTCGCTGGAGGATCACCACCGCCTGCTAGTCTCAGAGGAGGACGGCAGCGTCTTCCTCTTGATCGTGGGCACCGGCAAGGCCCGCGCAGGCCGCCGCCCCGTCTCTATAGTGTGTGCCAGGGGCGACGCCGCTGACGCTGACACTGACACAAGGCCGATGTACGGGTGCGTGCTCATTGTTACTACCCCTCAGAGGTACGTGGGCGGCGACACTGGCTGGGCTGGCTACATCAAGCTGACTAGGACTGTGCAGAGCTGGGACCTTCCCACCGATGTGGACATGGAAGATGCATGGTATGATTTGGCCCCCAACGACGTGCACGGGGACTCCAAGGAGGTTCACCTGGACATATGCATTACCAAGTTAAATGTCGATCATTAGTCTTCGCTCAATGTAATCCGATGTCTAAGCATGTGGAGACTTCCATGCATGATCTTGCTCTATTGGAGTATCGCGCATGAATAAAAGTTTATCCATTTATGGTTTAGTCTAGAATCTTCCATGTATGAAATTTTTACTGCAGTACTGGTGAAAGACTTATGATGAACCATTTCTTACATCTCCTCTGCCCCCTTCCAAGTCATCCTGATTTAATCCCTCCGTCTAGGTGTATAAGGGCATGGTTAATAATTAATAGTATAGCCAACTATTGACTATATGAAAGTGCCATGTCATCTGTAGCCAACATGTATAACAATCGATACTCAAAAACTAATTCTTAAGATCATTTCTTGCAAAGCACAATAAGTGTTATTTCTTCACAAGTTTTGGATGCAGGGTGAACAGTTGAACGCTTTTGTTTGCAAAAGATACTTTTTTATCTATTTCACCTGGATGTTTGTGAGCTCTAGAGATGAAATAATATCCGAAGAAACTTATCGATACCCGTTACACATGAGATGACCCCCACATCCTTTGTCAAAATAAACAACTCCCCGATCAATGCATTTCACTGTTCCATGCAACGCACGGGCACCTTACTATAGATTAGTACGACCAAAAATTGAACTAACATTATATATAGTATGATAAATGTTGATGCATGTCACCTAAAATTATATCATTGGAAACTATGTTCAAATACGAATCCAACGATATAGTTTTTGTTGACATGCACTAACATTTTGTCAGTTAAATCTGCAGTCAAATTCAATGGGGGGCTAATAAACCATGACCGATGTAGTACTAGTGTAGAAGGCGGCACTGCACGCGAGTCTCACCCCACTCGTGGCGTGGCAGTAAAGACGTCATATCACAAAACCCAACCACTCCCAGTAATAAGTGGCCTGGTAAAATAAACGGACAAGCAACCATCACATCCCTCCGTATTTTTTGCATTTCATCTCTCTGCATTTACTTTCTCCGGTTCATCTCGCACACTCGATCCCTAGCTACTACTCCTAGTATCCCTAGCTACTACTCCTAGGGCCAGTTCTTTTGGCGGCTTAAAAAATAAGTCGTCTCTTCCCCAGCTTTTCCCATAAGACTAGTCACAGTGGAGAGTAACATTAGCGCCTCACTCATTTATTTGGGCCTCTAAACTACTACTAGTACCTCCATCCTGGTTTATTCGTTACCATTGTAATTTGTGCTAAATTTTGACCAAAGATTTAACTGATAAAATGTTAGTGCATGTGACATGCACTAACATTTCATTAGTTAAATTTATGATCAAAATTTGACACAGATTACAATGGGGACCAATAAACCAGGACGGAGGTAGTAGTTATGGGATTACTAATCTAGAAGCCTAAAAGAACTAGCCCCTCGTACTCCTACTAGTAGTAGTACTCAAGTTGGAATTCCAATTACACGGCACAACTTGTTAGGCAAAAAAATTGATACAGGGTGTAGGAAGCGGTTTGGGAATTTGCATGCCTTTCCGACCAGTGAGATACTCCATACAAAGTACGACAGAGAAATAACCACAGAGAAGGAAGCTAAAAGTAAACAATCAAACGAGCATTTTTGCATTTGTTTTGCATTGAATCATTTCACAAGCTTGACTAGTGTTGTTTTTCTACTTTTACAAAAACCGCATTGTAATGTTAAAACGTGCATTTGCACGTACATAAGTAATAGTAGTACTCCCTCCGCCTACGTGTATAAGTCTTCCCTCCTTCTTGGTCACGGTGCACAACCAAAGATTACTTATTCACCTCGACGGAGAGAGTAGCACAATCTGCAAGCATATATAGAGAGAGACGTGTAGTGCGATGGTATATAGGAGTAGTAAAGTTTGTGCTATATGCATGTACTTACAAAATGCATATGGATACACAAGGTTTCCAAAATTTCCCTTTTACATACTAAATTAAGGACGCTAATAATTCCGGAACGTTCGGGATTTATCATTTGCGTCCCAAAACTAATGAGATCGCCTTACGAAACTAAATTATACTCCTACTAAAAGCCACGGCGCTCGCAGGAGCGCTTGCGGCGTGCCACGAGTGCCCTGGTGTGCGGCTATTTCCTAGAGCGCCGACACAACGCCTCTTCCTCAGCCTCGCAACTCGCAAGGTGCTGATTGGCGGGTGTGGTGATCCGGCGCCAACAGGTACTCCTCCTCGCTGGAAGCGTGCACCCGGTCCATGTACCGCCAAGCGTAGATGAGGCGCTTGGGCCCGACTGCACTCAGAGCTTTGGCACGGGCGTCCTCCGCCACCCTCACAGCCCTCGCACGAGCCTTCTGCCAAAGAGCCAATTGCCTGACTCTCTCGGACGCGACATAGGCCTGCCAGGCAGCTTGTCCCACGGCACGCTTCTCTTCCTCGGCCTTCTTCTCCGCCTCTATTTTGGCGCGCTCTGCCGGAGGCAAAGCCTCCCACAAGGCGACATCCATTTCTTTCCAAAGCTCCTCAAGGCTGGAGGGCTCGGCGGGCGGTGCGGCGTTCTCTTCGTAGCGGGGAGCCGACGCGTCCTCCGACGCGCGTGCTGGCGAGATTGGGAACGCCGACGCGTCCACCTCGATGCGTCGCGGCGAGGAGCGGAACACCGACGCGTCCTCCTCGACTAGTGGCGGCGAGGAACGGAATGGCGATGCGTGACCGTCCGCGCGGTGTAGCAAGGGGCGCCTAGGGCTTGGGAGGGGTGATGCCATGGTGGTCGACGTGAGAGGGAGGGGGAGGAGATAGCGATGAACATGAGCGTTCTTCCGAATGTCGTGGGAGGCGCAGTATTTATAGCGAGCAATGGCACACCTACGTAAGATATGGACTAAGCTACACTGACTTAACTGCAGGTCCAGTTGCGTCACTGACATGTGGGCCAGACCCCTGTTGGGCCCATATGTCAGTGACCCAATGCACCTGCAGTTAAGTAACTGAAGCAGCGTCCCGTAAGATATGTTGCGTGATTAACGTAACAGCTACGTGGGCATATTTGTTGGAGTTAATTACGGCGGAGGGAAGGGTGGAAATATTGCTGGTCACAACGGATTGGACGAGCGCGGGGCGAGGAGAGTCATGCATGCAGATTTTTTCCACACGGGGTGGAGTGGTGGGACTGCCAGAGGGAGAAGGAAAGTCAAGCAGGCGTTCAGATTTCAAGGTGCACTAAATTATTGCATGCGATGATTAAGGTTGGCCATAGTGGTGGTAATGTGGTATCTTACTAGCTGGTACTACCTTTGTCCTGGTTTATTGGTCCCCATTGTATTTCGTGTTAAATTTTGACCATAGATTGAACTAACAAAATGTTCATGCATGTCACAAATAATTATATCATTGAAAACTATGTTCAAATATGAATCCAACAGTAAAGCCGTCATATCACAAAACGCAACCACTCCCAGTAATAAGTGGGCTCGTAAAATAAACGGACAAGCAACCATCACATCCCTCCGTCTTTTTTGCATTTCATCTCTCTGCATTTACTTTCTCCGGTTCATCTCGCACACTCGATCCCTAGCTACCACTCCTAGTATCCCTAGATACTAGAGTAACATAGGTAGATACCGTATCATGTTAAATACTATGCTACTTTGTGTCATAAGAGTACATGGCACTATAAAGGTAGTCCCGTATCATACACTAGTATCATGCACATGATACTAGTATATGATACTTTCTACTATGAGTAGCCTAAAGAGAATATTGACTAATCTCTACTCTCTGTCTCTACTCTCTATTTTCTACTCTATATATTTATTTACTCCTATAAAAATCTCAGTTGGTGGTGATGGTGTGTCTGCCTCTGGACAACGTGAGCCATTCGATCTACTTGGAACCATCGGCTGAGATGTGTGTGCGTAGAGACATGGCCTTGCCATCGGAGGTATAGAAGATATTTACCCACCTTTTCCACTGTATAAAATTCGGAACTACTCATTCCAGCCTCATTTCCTTTCTGGTTCATCTCCTTGCATTCTTGCCGGCGGCGGCGAAGGTTCCTGAAGATGGAGTCCAGACTCTAGAAACCACTACAAAAAACTATTCCACTGCCTCTATCTTGTCTTGGTAAGAGTAGGTGAAATTTTTGAATCGAGCCCTTTAAACTAGAAGGGAGGTAGTAGTACTCTAATAGCTAACCTTTTTGTGATGACTAGATAGGACATGGCACACACCTGGACGGAGGAACTAGTCTGCATTGTGCATATAAGTTTTGTCGGAAGTCAATGTACCTCTACTTTGAGCAAACTTATAGAAAAATGTATCAACATTCACAGTGTCAAATCAATTTTTTTATACTCATTATAAAACGTAGTTTCATAAAATATATATTTGGTATTGTAGATATTGATATTTTTAGTAGAAATTTGGTCAAAAACTTTGCAAACTTTGACTTGAAACAAATCTTACGCGGAATAAAAAGGACTAGAGGGAGTATCATGCATGCGGAATAGGCACAAAAATTGCTCATTTCTAGCCGTCCGAAGTCTCAAAGGGCGCGACCGCGCGAGGGAGGCGAAGGTCGTGGGAGGCGTGACGGTTGACAGAATTAAGTGAAGTTACATCCACGCGTCGGCATGGCGTGCGAACGCGCAGAAGCTATACCGTCAGGCCTACGATATGGGTCTAGTAGACATGACACCTAGTGGGTCCCGCATAGTACTCGAGAACTCTTTGGGGGCATGCAGCCGTTTATCCACCAGGCAAGCCAACAAACCCACGCCGTTTGCACGCCCTACTCGTCCGGACGTCCCTTTCTTCTACCTTACAACAATTCGCTCCCAGTCATCCCGTCCTTTCACATTACACCAGTTCAACTTCTCCTTGGGTGGAGGAGAGTCACGCATGCAGATTTTTTGGGGGGAGGAGAGTCATGCATGTAGATTTTTTCCACACGGGGTGGAGTGGTGGGACCGCCAGAGGGAGAAGGAGAGTCAAGCAGGCATATTGTTTTCACACATGGAGAGAAAAAGATTTGAACGGGCTTCCTGCAGGTATGGGGAACGGTGCATAATAAGTCATCTTGCATGTCGGGCTAGGTATAGTATCAAGTCATTAAAAACATACACGCCCCAAACATGTTCATATTTCAAGGTGCACTAAATTATTGCATGCGATGATTAAGGCTGGCCGTAATGGTGGTATCTTAGCTGGTATCATGCACACGGGAATAGCAAACATGCTGATGTGGCAAAGAATTAAAGAAGAGAGGGGGGTTAGAGTAACTAGTGTTCATGCATGCAATGCGATAATGCATTGGTAAACACATTTTTTTGTGAAGAACGACAACATTAGTTGAATACTTTTGCATACTACAAAAACTATTCCATCGCCTCTATCTTGTCTTGGTAAGAGTAGGTGAAATTTTTGAATCGAGCCCTTTAAAGTAGAAGGGACGTAGTAGTAACTAGTGTTCATGCATGCATGCAATGCGATAATTAGTGTTCATGCATGCATGCAACGCGATAATGCATTGGTTCACATTTTTTGTGAAGAACGACAGCATTAGTTGAGTACTTTTGCATACTACAAAAACTATTCCACCGCCTCTATCGTGGTAAGAGTAGGTGAAATTTTTGAATCGAGCCCTTTAAAGTAGAAGGGAGGTAGTAGTACTCTAATAGCTAACCTTGTTGTGATGACTAGATAGGACAACTAGTCTGCATTGTGCATCTAAGTTTTGTCTGAAGTCAATGTGCCTCTACTTTGACCAAACTTATAGAAAAATGTATTAACATTCACAATGTTAAATCAATATTTTTATACTCATTATGAAACGTAGTTCTTATACTCATTATAATCGGTATTGTAGATATTGATATTTTTAGTATAAATTTGGTCAAACACTTTGCAAACGGTTGATGGAAGTAAAAAGGACCAGAGGGAGTATGATGCATGCGGACTAGGCAAAAAAATTGCTCATTTATAGCCGGTCGAAGTCTCAAAGGGCGCGACCGCGCGAGGGAGGCGAAGGTCATGGGAGGCGCGACGGTTGATGGCATTAAGTGAAGTTACATCCACGCGCCGGCATGGCGTGCGAACAGGAAGAAGCTATACTGTCAGGCCTACGATATGGGTCTAGTAGACATGACATCTAGTGGGTCCCGCATAGTACTCGAGAACTCTTTGGGGGCTTGCAGCCGTTTATCCACCGGGCAAGCCAACAACCCCACGCCGTTCGCATGCCCTACTCGTCCCCGTCTTCTACTACTACCTTACAACAGTTCGCTCCCAGTCATCCCGTCCTTTCACATTACACCAGTTCAACTTCTCCTAACCCTCCTCCAAAATCCATGGCCTCCCAAATCTCCATGGTCGCCGCTGAGTACTAGGTTAGAGCCATCACCGGTGATGAGTTCATCGTCATCTACACACGTGGATCCGCGACGGTGAAAGCATGCCTTGCTCGCTTGCTACGCATGTTCAATAGTTCAAAGGATGAGTGGGTCGCTGGGCTAGATGTTGAGTACTCCACAGTCCTGAAAGAGAGAAGATTCTAAAGGAGGCAGAGAAGAAGAAGCCCACCATGATCCAGGTTTGCGTACATAACGTGTGCTTGGTCTACCACATATGCCATGCCGACGTTGAGTGCCAGGATTTTAAGAACTTCCTCAAGGACGAAAGAGTGAAATTCGTTACTTTAGATTTAGGAACGACAGGGATGTCCTGGGTCGGATAGGCCTCGTGGTAGGCCAGCCCTTCGATCTCCAGAAGGCAAGCCTTGTGTCCTCCTCTCAGCCTTCAATGCTGACCCTGGCAGCAGCCATGATTGATCCTTCGTACGCTAAACTCTCACCATGAGTTTCATCATGCATGGGAGTCGAAGACATTAGATGATGATCACATCCTGTACGCAGCAATGGATGCCTACCTTTGTTTAAATATCTACAAGGGTTGGATGAAGAAGCAGAGCACAGTGTCCGGTTCAAGCAAATAAGCGTCAGTGAAGAGGAAGAGGAAGAGGGACGAGGACAAAGTCGAGGACGTGGACTCGGACTCGGACTCTGAGTAAGGTGGCAGTGCCGTCGCTCATGTTGGTTCTACTGCAGTGTCAAGCAGACTAGTTGCTTAGTTTTATTTCAAGGGTGTGTTGTGCTGAGCCCCCAGCAGAACTATGTTTATGTTCTTTCTCGTTATTTGAACTTTATGTTCTTTCTCATAATTGAACTCTTTAGTACATACAGTAGTACTAGTACTATGTCTTACTACTGTTCTTCTTGCAGTTGGTACTACTGCTCGTATCTTCGTGTTCCTACTGTACTTAATATGTTCGTACTAGTAGTATAATTTGGGCAGTCGATTTGTGAAAGAAGTTCAACGGAGCGAAGGAAAAAGACGGCAGAGAAGCTACCCTAGTATCTATATTAGGGTGGCAGGGTGCCCATGATCTATCTTATGAGTGTTGGGTGTGGAATGCAGTTCGCCGGAAAAAATGGATCGTGCCCGGGGTTAAATGGATGGCGGGGGTGGGGGGAGCATGGCGGTGGCAGGCAGTTCAGGGGAGGGCGGGGCGGCGGCGGCAGGTGCTTAGGCGTGTGGCGGGCTGAGAAGATGAACAGTGCATCAGTTTCGGAGGTTGAAGAAGCCCTTCTAGCCATCCATGTTGCATCCAATAGCTCACAAGAGTCGACTGACCCAAATTGCTCCTTCAGATTGCAGGATCCACATGGCATTCAAGGTCTCGAAGGTAGATTCCGCGTCCGCACCCGGTTTGCAGACTCGGCGCGGGCGCGACCGGCTTCCGCCGCGACAGCCACCATGTGCGCCTCCTCCGCACGGGCGGAGACGACAATGACACGCTAGTTCCTCCTCGCCGACGTGTTGGAGCACGCGCTCATCCTCCTCCTCGTACGCTGCGTGCATAGACGCGGCTCCACCAGCTGCTCGCGTGCTTGGCAGCACGGCGACATCACGAGGAGGGACTGCAGACGACGTGAGCGGGCGAGCCTTCGGCTTCATGGCACAGGGATGGCGGAGACACGGCGGTGATGGGCGAGAAATTGTTGGCCGGAGCAGGCGGGCGCCGGCATGCGCAACGGCGGCGGCGGCATATTGATGAGTGCGCGTATGGGAGCTTAGTTTAGTTTTATATAGGGTTGGTCAAACTTAAAAGAAAACCATACTAAACATTAGACTGAGGCAACGCTTATATTAGTTACCACAGCCACGATACAGAATCCTGTGCAAGTGCGTGAACCACGGCCGCGCGGTCGATCGAACGGTGCGTCACCGTGTCGCGCTCGAAGGACATCCACCGAACCTTGTGTGTGAAAACAATCCCCGAATATTACTCAACTTTTTTTCCTGGAAAAGTTCTTGACGCTACAATATTTCCATATATTTGAATTTAGCTCCAGCTCGTGTTTATTTGGATTTGGACGTTTTAGGTGCGCCCTAGTTTTTTTAATACTGATTTTGTGTGTGTGACTGAGAGAGAACGTGTGTATGTGTCCATATGTGTGTTGTGGCGGAAGGGCAATGTGGAGACGGTGTGCATGTGATAGAGACATAGAGAGGTGTGAATGTGCAAATGATCATGCATGAGTGAGACATAGACAGATGTCGATACGTTGTGTATACATGAGAGAACGGTCTTCTATTTTACTTGTGTGTGTGAGAGAGAGAGAGGGGGAGCATCTGTAACACAACAACCATCTCTCTTGATTCGTCCGTCCCTCGCACTATCGCATGTAACACATGCATCAACGCACACATTTTGACACCCTCACCCGGCCCTTGCCCACCTTAAGGCCCGCACATCGCTCTCTATCTCGCACGCACAATCTCTTCATGAAAACCCTATTTAGCATGTAGCTTTCCGTCACATACACACACATTTCTCTCCATAGGTTTGATTTCTCTCAATATCTGACACACACACACCACACACACACACCCCTCCCCCGAGCACACAATTCATCCCCATCCAAGGTTATATGGCGACCACTCTCGCTTGTGCTTCTCTGCACCCCAGCATGCACAACACCCCAATCTTCAAAGAGGGCATCGAGGAGATCGACGACGACGACCACACTGCACTAGAGAATGCGGGGCCATTTGGAAGCAGGATGATGTGACGACGGCTGACTGACTCCTCCCCCCCCCCCTCT
>NC_057802.1:500171868-500197031 GCF_018294505.1 Triticum aestivum
AAATTACCAATCCCTCTCTCCCTCGCACAAAATGATCAATCCCTCAACCCACGAGATCCTTCCCCTCTCGTCCATGTTTTTCCAGCTCTCTCATCAAACCTGTTGTCTCTTCTCCTTCCACGTGTACAGAATCCCGATGCACACGCATATCACGTATACTACATGTCTCCATCTTTCTCACAGACCTAACTTCTTCCTCTCTCTTTCTCTCTCTATCTCTCTCTCTGTCTCGTTAGGTTTGTCTCCTACTCTCTCGTCCACATACATACAATCTTTCCCGCCCTATCTGCTCCATCTTCGCAAGCTCTCTCTACACATTTCATTCCCACATTGGGATGTGTTCAAAATGTTGCTTTTATAATGGATGATGTAGAGTTATGATTGGTTTTGTTGCATCCTACAAAGTAATAACTATGAAATGCATTTAGATTCTCATTTGACTGGGATTATGTGAGTTTGAGCATATTGTGAAGTACTATAGACCCCGTATACATCTTGGAATTCAACAATGATTGCAACCATTGAATTGTATAGACCATTACATTCGAAGTCAGTAGCCTAATATATTTCACAATTACAACAAATGATTAATTCAGTACAAACTAAGAAAACAAATGTGTACTCCCTCTGTTTTTATTTAAGTCCACGTATTAGCATTGGTCAAAGTCAAGTTTTGTAAACTCTAAGAAAGTTTATAACAAAAAATATTAACATATACAATACAGTAACAAATAAATACCATTAGATTCATTATTGAATGTACTTTCACATCATACATGTTTGTTATGGTAAATGTTTATATTTTTCTATAAACTTGGTGAAACTTTAGGAAGTTTGACTTCAGTCAAACCTAATATGCAAAGTTAATAAAAACGGAGGGAGTACTAGTAGTTAATAGTACTACTCGCTAGTTGCTTAGCCCAATCACCCAGCACGCCACACGGGGAGTTCAGTGTCACAAAATTTTGAGGTCGGCGGGGAAATCTCCTGCGACCCTGATTCGAGCAGTGCAAAGTTACCATCATAGCCTTCGGAACAGTCCTACGAATGATGCTTGGTAGGGGGCTGCTTTCGTAACTTCAGGTTCACCCTACCCAGCCAACCCCACCCCGGCACCCAGAGTAGTACACCTGAATACTCCCCATTTTATATACCCACCGCAAAATAGACTTCTCCACGGCACCGCAGCCTTCGTGCTCCTCCCCTTCTACATCGGCGCACTCGTCCACCGCAGCGCATCTGCCTCATCGATGACCTCATACGCCGCACTGGAGTCGGTCCACCGTCGTCGTCGTACACGGAGCCTCTTCCCCGGCACCATCTTCCACGGTCTCGGATCTGCTTCCCGGAAGCCGACGCCAAGCGCAGAAGCACCATCGTCATGGAAAATGAACTGACTCCCTTTGCCGACCATGATGCATAGAGGCCGCTGAGGGAGTCCTGGACTAAGGGGTCCTCGGACGTCCGACCTGTTGGACATGGGCCGGACTGATAGGCCGTGAAGATACAAGGCAGAAGACTCTCTCCCGTGTCCGGATGGGATTCTCCTTGGCGTGGATGGCAAGCTTGGCGTTCGGATATGAAGATTCCTTTCTCTGTAACCGAC
This sequence comes from Triticum aestivum, assembly GCF_018294505.1. Lineage (NCBI taxonomy): Eukaryota > Viridiplantae > Streptophyta > Magnoliopsida > Poales > Poaceae > Triticum > Triticum aestivum. Next base: position 500,173,475 of record NC_057802.1, read on the forward strand.
TTTGTACAACTCTAGTCCCCTCCGGTGTCTATATAAACCGGAGGGTTTAGTCCGTAGAGGCAATCCCAATCATACAGGCTAGACTCCTAGGGTTTTAGCCATTACGATCTCACGGTAGATCAACTCTTGTAATACTCATATTCATCAAGATCACTCAAGCAGGAAGTAGGGTATTACCTCCATAGAGAGGGCCCGAACTTGGGTAAACATTGTGTCCCCTGTCTCCTGTTACCATCGACCTCAGACGCACAGTTCGGGACCCCCTACCCGAGATCCGCCGGTTTTGACATCGACATTGGTGCTTTCATTGAGAGTTCCGATGCATCATCATCAAGAGGTTCGATGGACCCATCAATCATCTACAACAATGTTGTCCTGGGGGACGTTTTCCTCCCTGGCCAGATCTTCGTGTTCGGCGGCTTCGCACTGCGGGCCAACTCGTTTGGCCATCTAGAGCAGATAGACAGCTACGCCCCAGGTCACCAGAATAGTTTTGGAAACCTGGACTATGTCGCCGACGTCCGGGGAGACTTGATCTTCCAAGGATTCGCGACCCCAACCTCCGCTTTGGCCTTAGATCCGGAGCACGTAGCCAGGTCCGAAGACGAGCTTCTTGAGCACGCCGGACTATCTGCGGCCACTAAACCCAGTGCGGGAGAGTCAGACGAAGTATCATCGCTGGTAACTATCACAAAGCCGAACTCTTCTCCGGACACTAGCTCTGAATTTTTGGGGCCAGCATCGTGTGGGTTCGGCCAGGGAACCTCCCTCCTGCCGTACTCCACGGGCTCTCTCCCCCTGGCAAAACATCGCCTCTAAGCAAGGCTCTAGACTTAATGTGATCCCTTGTTATTACAGAGGAGCAATGTTCGAATTACGCCCAGCTCAGACTAGGGGCTGAGAGCAAGGAATTTTATGTCCCACCCACCACCCACTTCATAGCCACTGTCGAGGACTTAAACGATATGCTCGATTACGGCTCCGAAGACATCAACGGTATGGACGACGATGCCGGAGAGGAGCAGGCCCAATGCCCACCACATACCGGACGCTGGGCGGCCACCTCCACGTACAATATATATATGGTGGATACATCCAAAGACGATGGCGATGACGGAGGTAGGGATCCTGTCCAGGACAGTAACGCTGATAAACCACCAGAGCAGCGGCATCAGCGGTGCCATTCAAAATCACATCATGACAAAGAAAGCAATGCCGGCACCGGAGACAATAACACTCCGGAGAATGCCGAAGACCCAGACGCCCTCATCGAACAAACTTCCGAACAGGAAGATAGAGAGGAAGGGCAGAGTAACCCCGACAAGCCAGTTGGGAAGGACGACTCAAAGGACAGCAGTTATATGCCACCCTCCGAAGACGAAATAGCCTCGGCAACGAAAACTTCATCATGCCAGAAGAACCCCTCGAGCAAGAACGCTTTAAGACACAGCTCATCGTAACCGCGAGGAGCCTGAAAAGGAAGCAGCAACGGCTTCAAGCCGAACAGGATACACTCAACGATAGATGGACTCAGGTCCTAGCAGCGGAGGAGTACGGCCTTGAGCGTCCCGCAAAAAGCTATCCGAAGCGCAAGTTGCTACCCCAATTCGACATCGAGGCACGCGAGCCCATAGCACCAGCGCATAATACAGCTGATAAACCAGACCGGCCACCGCGTGGCCGTGACAAAACGGCTACACAAGCCAAACACCAACCCACATTACCCCGTCGTAAAGGAAGGGAGACAGTGGCACAGAATTACACCTATGACCTGCCGCAGGACTTGGACGCTAGGGCAGGCCTAGCCAGATCAATCTATGGGTCCAAGGGACATGCCCCAACACAAGAGGACGGCTATCAGGCCCGGCGCGACCAACACAACCTCCCTTGGGGTGCAAACCGTTTAGGGACGTCCGCCGAACTCCGTCGAGACGTCGCCCGTTACAGAGGCGCCGCTCACCCCTTATGCTTCACCGATGAGGTAATGGAGCACGAATTCCCGGAGGGGTTTAAACCCATGAATATCGAATCATACGACGGAACAACAGATCCCGCGGTATGGATTGAAGATTTTCTTCTCCATATCCACATGGCCCGCGGTGATGATCTCCACACCATCAAATACCTCCCACTAAAACTAAAGGGACCAGCGCGGCACTGGCTAAACAGCTTGCCAGAGAACTCCATTGGCAGCTTGGAAGACTTACAGGATGCCTTCCGCGATAACTTCCAAGGTACATACGTCCAGCCACCAGACGCCGATGACCTAAGTCACATCATGCAGCAGCCCGGGGAGTCAGCCAGGAAGCTCTGGACTAGGTTCTTAATTAAAAAGAACCAAATTGTCGATTGTACGGATGCTGAAGCCCTCGCGGCCTTTAACCATAGTGCCCGAGATGAGTGGCTCGCCCGCCACCTCAGCCAAGAAAAGCTGAGGTGGTGTGGGTATCTTTCTGCAAAATTGCCATAGTTTCCTTCCTATCCGTCGGATATAAATCGGACGGCCTATATTGCAGGATGGCAGGCACACCATCATCACCAACTCTGTTTTTTAAAAGAAAAAAAGAGTAGAGAGTAGAGAAGTAGAGATAAATATTAAATATAAAATAAATATAACAGTAGAGAAGAGAGTAGAGATAGCAGGGACGTCGGGAAACGATCGCGCGCGCGGGAAAAATCGGCCGGGCGCGTGCTAGTTTTGGCGCGCGGTGTCCGGCGCGCTTTATAAAATCGAACGCCCTCCCACCGCTCTGTGCCTTGCCACCGCTCTCTCCCCGCTCTGTGCCTTGCCACCGCTCTTTCTCGCCTCGCCGCTGCCGCTCCACCATGCCGCCGCGTCGCCGGGAAACTTGGGGATACCGTGGCGTCCGCGCGCGCCCCTCCGGCGGCTTCTCAGCCGAGATCTGGTTCCGCGGGATGCGCCTCAGCCTCGGCAATTTCGACACGGCCAACGAGGCCGCCCGCACGTACGACGCAGCGGCATGGCGCCTCCGGTGGCCTCATAGAACATTGAACTTCCCCAGCGTGCCGACGCGGGAGCGGGCGCAGGAGCTCGTGCCTCTGCCGCGGCTTATCACCGACGAGGATCGTCGCGACAACAGGAGGCGGGAGCACCATCTCGGCATCGCCGAGATGGACAAGGAAGCCATGGCGTTGTGGCGCCAACACTTCTCGTAGGACATCATCAACGAGCGTGAGTTCTACGTGCAAAGGAGGGCGGAGAGGGAGAAGAGGAGGGCGGAGCGAGCCACCTATCGCGAGGACAAGCGTATGCCAAAAGCGGACGCTCAATTCAACATGAGGCTAGGAGGAGCGTCGCCCTGCGAATCCGGCGACGATTGGTATCTTCACGCCTACATTGAGACATCGGAGGAGGACATCACCGAGGACTCGAACGACAAGGAGTAGTTGAACTATCTTTTTTTATCTATCTATGCTATATCTATGCTGAGAACTATCATCTACTCTCTATCTCTACTTCTCGATCTCAGCACTGTAAACGCTTTTTTAAAGCGTCGCCCGTTGCGCTTCTGTTGGAGATGCTCTAACATGGCAGATGAGTGCTTTAATGTTGCCCACAAGATGCGTGAGTATTACTAGTAGTATATTTTTCTTGCCATGTTGAGATTTTAAAACCACGAGTGCGAACATGCAGAGGAGCAATGAAGACCAAACACGGGTTATTGGGGACATCTTCAAGGAGCGTGGCAAGTTAAAGAGGAGCTGCACCGAACCTGTAAAACGAGCTTTGGTAAGTAACACCCTTTCAATTACTTTCGTTTAGCCTCGTGTTCTTTGATGTGTATATGTTGTAGTTTCTGTTTCTCTTATCCTCGTGTTCTTTGATGTGTAATAAGAAGAGTCTTAATCATCCTAATGCTTTCATTTTCAGGTTGACGTAGGAAGTGGGTGTTCTCACCTTGTAGTCTGTTTTTATAATTTTTTTTCCTTTTGAATTCACTTCTGCGAGTCATGTTTATCTAGCTTCTACTAAATGGATCTGGGCTGCTCTGAGTATTGATCTAAAAATGAAGTAACTTCATGTCAGGATGCAGTTCCTGCGAGGAGGGAAGTATGGTCAACCTCGAGATCATGTTTCCAAAATGAGGCTGGATTACACACAAGGTGCCAGTTCCCTAATGATGTTGGATTAGACACAAGGTGCAAATTCCCAGATGATGCTGGATTACACACAAGCCAGGTGGAGTCGTCAACTGTCCGTGTCCTCATGGCTCTAGCCAAGGCTGAACGAAAGTGTGCAGCAGCCCTTGAGAATGTAGTTGAGTTCCTGAAGAAGCGAAAAGAGCAATCAGATGGTCTCTTCACCCAAGCCAAAGAAGAGATGGAAGAAGCCAGAAATAAGCTAGGAGAGGCAGAGGAGGCTAGGCGTCTCCTGCTATCTAAAACTGTTGTCAATACAAAATTTCCTTCATAATAGCTAGGTTAAAATGTTTATCCAGTCAGCATGCCTCTTGTGATGTCCGTGCATCTACTGATGTGGCACAAAATAAATTTTTTTCGGGTCATGTAATAACAGCAATTACTTTCCAAACAATAACAGACGAAACATTGGACATGGTATAGTTCACGCGCAAGCCCGACATTCCAAGTTCAACTTCCACATCAAACTCATGTTCACAGATATCTGCACATTCATACATAATGTCCACAACCATGATTCACTTCAAAGCCAAAAAAATGTGAGGAGAGTTATAAATAAAGAAAAACCTCTAGTTCCTGCTACCACTGCGAGCACAACAATTCAAGACCATGCGTAATTAATTATATTTTGGTCATTTTTTGTGTTCTAAAATGCCGGCCGGCTCGCGGAAGGACGTGTTGCCGGCACACGCGCGGATTCAATGGAGGCAGGCGGGGCAATCTGAAGCCGGTTGCATGCGGCGAGGAGGCGTGTTCAGCCGGGCCTGCAGCAAGTGGGGCCCTCTTGGCCGGCGCGCCGATTCAATGCCTGCGCTATGAGAGGTCGCGTCCGTGTTAGAGCAATCACTCCCTCCAGTCCTTTTTTGTTTGGGTATAACAAAATTTCGTTTTCCATTCACATTTACAAGTAAAATTCGTGGACAAACTTTGACCCAAACTATGATGGGGACTAGTAAACTGGAACGGAGGTAGTAGTTTTTTTATCAAAGAAGGGTTTCCCCCTTCTGATTTTCATTACTGAAAACAAACATCTAAACCATAGTATTTACCCTAGAACTACTAGGTTCAACATCTCGCAACATAAACCCATACAACCATACGCCAAGGAGGTAGTAGTTATGAATTCCATTTTCGCTCCATACCAATCGTTCTAAAAACTACTTAGTACTTATAAGAGCATCCACAATGTATCATTCTGCTGCCTCTATACCTGCCTCTAAGCCCTTAGAGGTTGTCGCTATACACTGCTGGACCAAGCCTCTAAGGAAAATTCTCTAGCATCGCCTCTAACACAAGAGGCTGCCTCTAAGCCATTTCTTTGCATAAAATAATCCCCTGGCCTTACTTACAATACCTTTAGCCCATATATTTGTTCAGATTTGGCGTGAGAAGGATGGAGAGATTAAATATTTTATGTTATATATGGGCTCCATCTTAAAGGTTGCATGCCATAGCTATACATTGCATTTCTTTTAACTATACTTAGAGGCAGGGGTGGAGGGCCCACCTTAGAGGCAGTGTGGCCTCTACACACTACTGATGCCCTAACGCGCCATTGAATATCGGAACTCTTACCCCGCTAAAAATGATATTTTAAACGTGGCTACTCGATCTGTGGCAACTGGCGAGCCACCGCCTCCAGGTCGTTCACCTGTGGCCCCGACCATCAACTCCTACGGATCAAATTATCACGCGAGCTGACTATTCCTACAAAGGTGCACTCCACCATGTAGCCAGTACCCGCGCATGCAGCAATCGTGCACCTAGGGTTTTAGGGTTTATTTGTTAACGGTGCCTTTACGTAACTCTCATGTGTGCGAGACAGCGAGAGACCGACTGCGTGTGTGCGCCTCTTCTCTTCATATATGTACTCCACCATTTGTCTGGTGTCCAAAAAATTATATAGTGGTAATAACTACTCCCTCCGTTCCATAGTGTAGTGCCTATAGATTTTTTGGAAAGTCAAACCTCACAAACTTTGACCAAGTTTGTGGAGAAAAATATTTACATCTAGAGTGTGAAACATATATCACAAGATTCATCATATGATATAGTTTCGCATTATATATTTTTGCTATTGTAGATATAAATATTTTCTCTACAAACTTGGTCAAAGTTTGCAAAGTTTGACTTTTTAAAAAATCTATAGGCACTACATTGTGGAACGATGCGTTGCCACACGATCAAAGTTGATTAATACATATTCACCAATTTGATAGAAAAAAGAGTCTAGTTTTGAAATGCGTATATCACTAAAAATATGTTATGTTTCACTCAAAATATATTCATTTGGCGGTTTTGATGAGATAAGGGAGGAATGTTGTTGGTTTCAAGATTCGAGAAGTGGTATATGTCTAATTTCTACTCTTACTAGCAAGATGCCCGTGCGTTGCACATAACATCAAGATCTTGTGGGAGAAAAGGATGAACGAGGGAAGGCCTTATCTGCAAATGTGGAGAGGAGTGCGTGTAAATTGCCATAGTTTCCTTCCTATCCGTTAGATATAGATCGGACGGCCTATATTGCACGATGGCAGGCACACCATCATCACCGACTATGCTCTTTATAAGAGTAGAGATAAAAACAGAGTTGGTGATGATGGTGTGCCTGCTGAAGGAAATATGCCCTAGAGGCAATAATAAAGTTATTATTTATTTCCTTATATCAAAATAAATGTTTATTATTCATGCTAGAATTGTATTAACCGGAAACATAATACTTGTGTGAATACATAGACAAACAGAGTGTCACTAGTATGCCTCTACTTGACTAGCTCGTTAATCAAAGATGGTTATGTTTCCTAGCCATAGACATGGGTTGTCATTTGATTAATGGGATCACATCATTAGGAGAATGATGTGATTGACTTGACCCATTCCATTAGCTTAGCACCCGATCGTTTAGTATGTTGCTATTGATTTCTTCATGACTTATACATGTTCCTATGACTATGAGATTATGCAACTCCCGTTTACCGGAGGAACACTTTGTGTGCTACGAAACATCACAACGTAACTGGGTGATTATAAAGGTGCTCTACAGGTGTCTCCGAAGGTACTTGTTGGGTTGGCGTATTTCGAGATTAGGATTTGTCACTCCGATTGTCGGAGAGGTATCTCTGGGCCCACTCGGTAATGCACATCACTTAAGCCTTGCAAGCATTGCAACTAATGAGTTAGTTGCGGGATGATGTATTACGGAACGAGTAAAGAGACTTGCGGGTAACGAGATTGAACTAGGTATTGAGATACCGACGATCGAATCTCGGGCAAGTAACATACCAAGGACAAAGGGAACAATGTATGTTGTTATGCGGTCTGACCGATAAAGATCTTCGTAGAATATGTGGGAGCCAATATGAGCATCCAGGTTCCGCTATTGGTTATTGACCGGAGATGTGTCTCGGTCATGTCTACATAGTTCTCGAACCCGTAGGGTGCGCACGCTTAAAGTTTCGATGACGGTTATATTATGAGTTTTGATGTACCGAAGGTTGTTCGAAGTCCCGGATGTGATCACGGACATGATGAGGAGTCTCGAAATGGTCGAGACATGAAGATTGATATATTGGAAGCCTATATTTGGTTATCGGAAGTGTTCCGGGTGAAATCGGGATTTTACCGAAGTACCGAGGGGTTACTGGAACCCCCCGGGGGTTTAATGGGCCATAGTGGGCCTTAGTGGAGAAGAGGAGAGGCGGCTAGGGCAGGGCCGCGCGCCCCTCCCCTCTAGTCCGAATAGGACAAGGAGAGGGGGGCGGCGCCCGCCCCCCCCCCCCCTTTCCTTGCTCTCTCCCTCCTCTTTCCCCCTTCTCCTAATCCAACAAGGAAGGGAGGGAGTCCTACTCCCGGTGGGAGTAGGACTCCTCCTGGCGCGCCTCCTCCCTGGCCGGCAGCCTCTCCCCCCTTGCTCCTTTATATACAGGGGCAGGGGGCACCCCAAAGACACAACAATTGATTTGATCTTTTAGCTGTGTGCGGTGCCCCCCTCCACCATAGTCCACCTCGATAATACTGTAGCGGTGCTTAGGCGAAGCCCTGCGTCGGTAGAAATCATCATTGTCACCACGCCGTCGTGCTGACGAAACTCTCCCTCAACACTCGGCTGGATCGGAGTTCGAGGGACGTCATCGGGCTGAACGTGTGCTGAACTCGGAGGTGTCGTGCGTTCGGTACTTGATCGGTCGGATCGTGAAGACGTACGACTACATCAACCGCGTTGTGCTAACGCTTCCGCTTTCGGTCTACGAGGGTACGTGGACAACACTCTCCCCTCTCGTTGCTATGCATCACCATGATCTTGCGTGTGCGTAGGAATTTTTTTGAAATTACTACGTTCCCCAACAGTGGCATCCGAGCCAGGTTTTATGCGTAGATGTCATATGCACGAGTAGAACACAAGTGCGTTGTGGGCGATATAAGTCATACTGCTTACCAGCATGTCATACTTTGGTTCGGCGGTATTGTTGGATGAAGCGGCCCGGACCGACATTACGTGTACGCTTATGCGAGACTGGTTCTACCGACGTGCTTTGCACACAGGTGGCTGGCGGGTGTCAGTTTCTCCAACTTTAGTTGAACCGAGTGTGGCTACGCCCGGTCCTTGCGAAGGTTAAAACAGCACCAACTTGACAAACTATCATTGTGGTTTTTGATGCGTAGGTAAGAACGGTTCTTGCTAAGCCCATAGCAGCCACGTAAAACTTGCAACAACAAAGTAGAGGACGTCTGACTTGTTCTTGCAGGGCATGTTGTGATGTGATATGGTCAAGACATGATGCTAAATTTTATTGAATGAGATGATCATGTTTTGTAACCGAGTTATCGGCAACTGGCAGGAGCCATATGGTTGTCGCTTTATTGTATGCAATGCAATCGCCCTGTAATGCTTTACTTTATCACTAAGCGGTAGCAATAGTCGTAGAAGCATAAGATTGGCGAGACGACAACGATGCTACGATGGAGATCAAGGTGTCGCGCCGGTGACGATGGTGATCATGACGGTGCTTCGGAGATGGAGATCACAAGCACAAAATGATGATGGCCATATCATATCACTTATATTGATTGCATGTGATGTTTATCTTTTATGCATCTTATCTTGCTTTGATTGACGGTAGCATTATAAGATGATCTCTCACTAAATTTCAAGATAAAAGTGTTTTCCCCGAGTATGCACCGTTGCCAAAGTTCGTCGTGCCCAGACACCACGTGATGATCGGGTGCAATAAGCTCTACGTCCATCTACAACGGGTGCAAGCCAGTTTTTGCACACGCAGAATACTCAGGTTAAACTTGACGAGCCTAGCATATGCAGATATGGCCTCGGAACACTGAGACCGAAAGGTCGAGCGTGAATCATATAGTAGATATGATCAACATAATGATGTTCACCATTGAAAGCTACTCCATTTCACGTGATGATCGGTTATGGTTTAGTTGATATGGATCACGTGATCACTTAGAAGATTAGAGGGATCTCTATCTAAGTGGGAGTTCTTAAGTAATATGATTAATTGAACTTAAATTTATCATGAACTTAGTACCTGATAGTATCTTGCTTGTCTATGTTGATTTTAGATAGATGGCCCGTGTTGTTGTTCCGTTGAATTTTAATGCGTTCCTTGAGAAAGCAAAGTTGAAAGATGATGGTAGCAATTACACGGACTGGGTCCGTAACTTGAGGATTATCCTCATTGCTGCATAGAAGAATTACGTCCTGGAAGCACCGCTAGGTGCCAAACCTGCTGCAGGAACAACACCAGATGTTATGAACGTCTAGCAGAGCAAAGCTGATGACTACTCGATAGTTCAGTGTGCCATGCTTTACGGCTTAGAACCGGGACTTCAACGACGTTTTGAACGTCATGGAGCATATGAGATGTTCCAGGAGTTGAAGTTAATATTTCAAGCAAATGCCCGAATTGAGAGATGTGAAGTCTCCAATAAGTTCTACAGCTGTAAGATGGAGGAGAATAGTTCTGTCAGTGAGCATATACTCAAAATGTCTGGGTATAACAATCACTTGATTCAACTGGGAGTTAATCTTCCGGATGATAGCGTCACAGACAGAATTCTTCAATCACTGCCACCAAGCTACAAGAGCTTCGTGATGAACTATAACATGCAAGGGATATATAAGACGATTCCCGAGCTCTTCGCAATGCTAAAGGCTGTGGATGTAGAAATCAAGAAGGACCGTCAAGTATTGATGGTCAATAAGACCACCAGTTTCAAGAAAAAGGGCAAAGGGAAGAAGAAGGGGAACTTCAAGAAGAACAGCAAGCAAGTTGCTGCTCAGGAGAAGAAACCCTAGTCTGGACCTAAGCCTGAGACTGAGTACTTCTACTGCAAGCAGACTGGTCACTGGAAGCAGAACTGCCCCAAGTATTTGGCGGATAAGAAGGATGGCAAGGTGAACAAAGGTATATGTGATATACATGTTATTGATGTGTACCTTACCAGAGCTCGCAGTAGCACCTGGGTATTTGATACTGGTTCTGTTGCTAATATTTGCAACTCAAAACAGGGACTACGGATTAAGCGAACACTGGCCAAGGACGAGGTGACGATGCGCGTGGGAAACGGTTCCAAAGTCGATGTGATCGCCATCGGCACGCTACCTCTACATCTACCTTCGGGATTAGTATTAGACCTAAATAATTGTTATTTGGTGCCAGCGTTGAGCATGAACATTATATCTGGATCGTGTTTGATGCGAGACGGTTATTCATTTAAATCAGAGAATAATGGTTGTTCTATTTATATGAGTAATATCTTTTATGGTCATGCACCCTTGAAGAGTGGTCTATTTTTGATGAATCTCGATAGTAGTGATACACATATTCATAATGTTGAAGCCAAAAGATGCAGAGTTGATAATGATAGTGCAACTTATTTGTGGCACTGCCGTTTAGGTCATATCGGTGTAAAGCGCATGAAGAAACTCCATACTGATGGACTTTTGGAACCACTTGATTATGAATCACTTGGTACTTGAAAACCGTGCCTCATCGGCAAGATGACTAAAACGCCGTTCTCCGGAATTATGGAGCGAGCAACAGATTTGTTGGAAATCATACATACAGATGTATGTGGTCCAATGAATATTGAGGCTCGCGGCGGGTATCGTTATTTTCTCACCTTCACAGATGATTTAAGCAGATATGGGTATATCTACTTAATGAAACATAAGTCTAAAACATTTGAAAAGTTCAAAGAATTTCAGAATGAAGTTGAAAATCATCGTCACAAGAAAATAAAGTTTCTACGATCTAATCGTGGAAGAGAATATTTGAGTTACGAGTTTGGTCTACATTTGAAACAATGCGGAATAGTTTCGCAACTCACGCCACCCGAAACACCCCAGCGTAATGCTGTGTCCGAACGTCGTAATCGTACTTTACTAGATATGGTGCGATCTATGATGTCTCTTACTGATTTACCGCTATCGTTTTGGGGTTATGCTTTAGAGGCGGCCACATTCACGTTAAATAGGGAACCATCGAAATCCGTTGAGACGACACCTTATGAACTGTGGTTTGGTAATAAACCAAAGTTGTCGTTTCTTAAAGTTTGGGGCTGCGATGCTTATGTGAAAAACCTTCAACCTGATAAGCTCGAACCCAAATCGGAAAAATGTGTTTTCATAGGATACCCAAAGGAGACTGTTGGGTACACCTTCTATCACTGATCCGAAGGCAAGACATTCGTTGCTAAGAATGGATCCTTTCTAGAGAAGGAGTTTCTCTCGAAAGAGGTGAGTGGGAGGAAAGTAGAACTTGATGGGGTAACCATACCTGCTCCCTTATTGGAAAGTAGTTCATCACAGAAACCGGTTCCTGTGACGTCTATACCAATTAGTGAGGAAGTTAATGATGATGATCATGGAACTTCAGATCAAGTTGTTACTGAACCTCGTAGGTCAACCAGAGTAAGATCCGCACCAGAGTGGTACGGTAATCCTGTTCTCGAGGTTATGTTACTAGACCATGACGAACCTACGAACTATGAAGAAGCCATGGTGAGCCCAGATTCCGCAAAATGGCTTGAGGCCATGAAATCTGAGATGGGATCCATGTATGAGAACAAAGTATGGACTTTGGTTGACTTGCCCGATGATCGGCAAGCCATTGAGAATAAATGGATCTTCAAGAAGAAGACTGACGCTGACGGTAATGTTACTGTCTATAAAGCTCGACTTGTTGCGAAAGGTTTTCGACAAGTTTAAGGGATTGACTATGATGAGACTTTCTCACCCGTAGTGATGCTTAAGTCTGTCCAAATCATGTTAGCAATTGCTGCATTTTATGATTATGAAATTTGGCAAATGGATGTGAAAACTGCATTCCTTAATGGATTTCTGGAAGAAGAGTTGTATATGATGCAACCGGAAGGTTTTGTCGATCCAAAGGGAGCTAACAAAGTGTGCAAGCTCCAGCGATCCATTTATGGACTGGTGCAAGCCTCTCGGAGTTGGAATAAATGCTTTGATAGTGTGATCAAAGCATTTGGTTTTGTACAGACTTTTGGAGAAGCCTGTATTTACAAGAAAGTGAGTGGGAGCTCTGTAGCATTTCTGATATTATATGTGGATGACATATTGCTGATTGGAAATGATATAGAATTTCTGGATAGCATAAAGGGATACTTGAATAAGAGTTTTTCAATGAAAGACCTCGGTGAAGCTGCTTATATATTGGGCATCAAGATCTATAGAGATAGATCAAGACGCTTAATTGGACTTTCACAAAGCACATACCTTGACAAAGTTTTGAAGAAGTTCAAAATGGATCAAGCAAAGAAAGGGTTCTTGCCTGTGTTACAAGGTGTGAAGTTGAGTAAGACTCAATGCCCGACCACTGCAGAAGATAGAGAGAAGATGAAAGATGTTCCCTATGCTTCAGCCATAGGCTCTATCATGTATGCAATGATGTGTACCAGACCTGATGTGTGCCTTGCTATAAGTCTAGCAGGGAGGTACCAAAGTAATCCAGGAGTGGATCACTGGACAGCGGTCAAGAACATCCTGAAATGCCTGAAAAAGAGTAAGGATATGTTTCTCGTTTATGGAGGTGACAAATAGATAGTCGTAAATGGTTACGTCGATGCAATCTTTGACACTGATCCGGATGATTCTAAATCGCAAACCGGATACGTGTTTACATTGAACGGTGGAGCTGTCAGTTGGTGTAGTTCTAAACAAAGCGTTGTGGCGGGATCTACATGTGAAGCGGAGTACATAGCTGCTTCGGAAGCAGCAAATGAAGGAGTTCATATCCGATCTAGGTGTCATACCTAGTGCATCGGGTCCAATGAAAATCTTTTGTGACAATACTGGTGCAATTGCCTTGGCGAAGGAATCCAGATTTCACAAGAGAACCAAGCACATCAAGAGACGCTTCAATTCCATCTGGGATTTAGTCCAGGTGGGAGACATAGAAATTTACAAGATACATACGGATCTGAATGTTGCAGACCCGTTGACTAAGCCTCTTCCACGAGCAAAACATGATCAGCACCAAGGCTCCATGGGTGTTAGAATCATTACTGTGTAATCTAGACTATTGACTCTAGTGCAAGTGGGAGACTGAAGGAAATATGCCCTAGAGGCAATAATAAAGTTATTATTTATTTCCGTATATCATGATAAATGTTTATTATTCATGCTAGAATTGTATTAACCTGAAACATAATACTTGTGTGAATACATAGACAAACAGAGTGTCACTAGTATGCCTCTACTTGACTAGCTCGTTAATCAAAGATGGTTATGTTTCCTAGCCATAGACATGGGTTGTCATTTGATTAACGGGATCACATCATTAGGAGAATGATGTGATTGACTTGACCCATTCCGTTCGCTTAGCACTCGATCGTTTAGTATGTTGCTATTGCTTTCTTCATGACTTATACATGTTCCTATGACTATGAGATTATGCAACTCCTGTTTACCAGAGGAACACTTTGTGTGCTACCAAACGTCACAACGTAACTGGGTGATTATAAAGGTGCTCTACAGGTGTCTCCGAAGGTACTTGTTGGGTTGGCGTATTTCGAGATTAGGATTTGTCACTGCGATTGTCGGAGAGGTATCTCTGGGCCCACTCGGTAATGCACATCACTTAAGCCTTGCAAGCATTGCAACTAATGAGTTAGTTGCGGGATGATGTATTACGGAACGAGTAAAGAGACTTGCCGGTAACAAGATTGAACTAGGTATTGAGATACCGACGATCGAATCTCGGGCAAGTAACATACCGATGACAAAGGGAACAACGTATGTTGTTATGCGGTCTGACCGATAAAGATCTTCATAGAATATGTGGGAGCCAATATGAGCATCCAGGTTCCGCTATTGGTTATTGACCGGAGACGTGTCTCGGTCATGTCTACATAGTTCTCGAACCCGTAGGGTCCGCACGCTTAAAGTTTCGATGACGGTTATATTATGAGTTTATGAGTTTTGATGTACCGAAGGTTGTTCGGAGTCCCGGATGTGATCACGGACATGACGAGGAGTCTCGAAACGGTCGAGACATGAAGATTGATATATTGGAAGCCTATATTTGGATATCGGAAGTGTTCCGGGTGAAATCAGGATTTTACCGGAGTACCGGAGGGGTTACCGGAACCCCCGGGGGTTTAATGGGCCTTAGTGGAGAAGAGGAGAGGCGGCCAGGGCAGGGCCGCGCGCCCCTCCCCTCTAGTCCGAATAGGACAAGGAGAGGGGGGCGGCGGCCCCCTTTCCTTCCTCTGTCCCTCCTCTTTCCCCTTCTCCTAATCCAACAAGGAAGGGAGGGAGTCCTACTCCCGGTGGGAGTATGACTCCTCCTAGCGCGCCTCCTCCCTGGCCGGCCGCCTCTCCCCCCCTTGCTGCTTTATATACGGGGGCAGGGGCACCCCAAAGACACAACAATTGATTTGATCTTTTAGCCGTGTGCGGTGCCCCCCTCCACCATAGTCCACCTCGATAATACTGTAGCGGTGCTTAGGCAAAGCCATGCGTCGGTAGAACATCATCATCGTCACCAAGCCGTCGTGCTGACGAAACTCTCCCTCAACACTCGGCTGGATCGGATTTCGAGGGACGTCATCGGGCTGAACGTGTGCTGAACTCGGAGGTGCCGTGTGTTCGGTACTTGATCGGTCGGATCGTGAAGACGTACGACTACATCAACCACGTTGTGCTAACGCTTCCACTTTCGGTCTACGAGGGTACGTGGGCAACACTCTCCCCTCTCGTTGCTATGCATCACCATGATCTTGCGTGTTCGTAGGAAATTTTTTGAAATTACTACGTTCCCCAACACCTGCCATCCTGCAATATAGGTCGACCGATTTATATCTAGCGGATAGGAAGGAAACTATGGCAATTTTTCAAAAAGATACCCACACCCCTCTCCACATTTGCAAATAAGCCCTTGCCTCGTTCATCCTTTTCTCCCACAAGATAAATTTCTCATACAATTGCATCTTGTTGTTCCATGCAACGCATGGGCATCTTGCTAGTTGTTGCAAAAAGCCCATGTGTGTGTGAGAGAGAGGGAGAGAGGAGGAGGACAGAGTGCATGTGTGACAAAGACATAAAGAGTGTGTGTGCTTGAGGTATCAGCTTAAAATGAGGCGATAGTGTGTGTGTGTGTGCACGATCGAGAGGTCGTGTCTCAAGAAGGGAAGAAAAATCTACGATACAAGGAGCGCGAGAGAGACATGTATGCGATAGTGGAAGCACGAGTGTGCGGGTGTATAAACCTATCTGGAGGCTAGTCGATAAATGTTTGTGAGAGAAATACGAGTCAGGGGTGCGAAGCGAGAGTTTTGTGTGTGAGAGAGAGAGACGGTAGTCGGGAAGGGGAGTGGAAGCAGGAGTTGTGTGTGTGTGTGAGAGAGAGAGAGAGAGGGGGAGTTTGTCTGATCGGTAAACAAATGAATAATGCCAGTTTTATAACTGGGATGGAGACGGAAAGGAGACCGCAACAAATGTTGTGTCTGCATGAGAGAGTAATTTTAGTGGTATGAGTCATATCTAGAGACATATAGGGTGTGTGAGAGAACCCCATAGAGAGAAATACAAAGTGAAAGACGAGTGAGACTGTGTGTGTGGCGGTGAAAAAGAAAGCTTAGGTACCTAGTGATACCAGAGAACGGTAGAGACGTGAGGGATAATGAAAACCGTGTAATGTATAACGATAGGGAGAGTGTGACACTTCTCAAGGGAGACGTCGAGAGACCATTTTTGCAAACATAGGAGAAACATGAAGTGAGCGTGCGGGTGAGCTGGAGAAAAGAGAGTGATAGCTGCATGAAGGAGCATGCATGTGAGAGAGACGGGCGTGAAAGGAGTCAACATAAAAGGGATTCAAATATTTGAATTCGAGATGATGATACATGTAATTCATACTCGAACCAAAATTGATCTATCAAACATGCAAACTCATATGAATTCATGCGCATCTATGTTATTTAATATGTAGATATTACTGATCCATACATTTTAGTAGAACATAATTTGGCTTAAATTTTTTGAATTCAACCTTATGATTTTGATATCATTGTATTTGTAAATCGTATTATACATATAAAGGAGCAGAATTCTTTGTTGTGCTTTTGAAAGTATATATATAAAAAATGATGTATATAGAATTTTATTCCAATCGAAAATGGATCCTGCCCGAACAAAAATAGAATACAAACTGGATTTGAATTGAGTTGGCACGGTAAACGTGCACTCTTGCTCTGCAAAAATTTGAACGAAGCGGGGAAAGTCGCAGTAACCGCCCGAAACCAAAATCTGCGAGATGGAAATTACTGCCTATCCCTGCCACGCAAAGCCTATCGACTCGATTTCTATAGGTTTCGATAGGGGTAGGTTTGTAATTTCACTCAAACGTGACATAACCGCCTCTCGTCCGGATTCATACACGGTGGGCGCCAAAACATAGTGTCTCCTCGGCCGAAATCGACTCCCTCCCCGATTCATACATGGTGGGCGCCAAAAACAAACTCTCGTCGGTAAATATTCGGTGTATGCGAGATTACTGTCCTATCCCCAACCGACTAATATTACTGTGATGTAGGAAATTTTAAACGGGGGCTAAGTTCGTCAATTTCCTCGCATTTGATACAAGCGCGCCCTGAAGACATGGTTCCCCTTCCCCCCTCCCTCCATTTCCCCATTCGTACTCCGTGGGCGCCAAAACACCCTCTCCACCCCAGCCTCCTCCGTCCGCCACCCCATCCACCGCCGTCCTCCTCCACCATGCCGGAGCTGATACCCCGACGCCGTCGGCCATTACAAGAGATCGACCTCTCTCATCCACGGCTTCGGACCGGGATCCTTTCATCCCGTCCTCTCGCTTCATCCCCGTCGCCGTCCACCTTGCTGGCGCCGCTCCCACGACCGTCTCGTCCACCGCGCCCCACCGCCACCGTCTACCCTCCTAGATCTGTTTCCACGCTGCCGACAGCCATCGCTACCGCAGCACCGTCAAATTCTCAGCAGATGCATACACGACGCCGCACCAGAGGCGGTACTCTTTCGTATCTGCTCAACTTATTTATCGCTGTAAGAAAATAGATCGCCACTGCTTTACTCTGATTTCTTGTCCATCACTTACTTGTTAGTTGAAAGCAAACATTTGTTGCGAAGTTGCCTTTGTCCGGTTTGCACCTTCAGACCCGCCATGGCACGCTCAACACTATACTCGCAATGCTTATGGTTTCCCCTTTTATATTCCACACTAGTTAAATGATAGTAGACTAAATTTCAAAATTGGGTCAGTCGATTTTTGAGAGCTCGCCGGAGTTCGCCGGTGCGAAGGAAGGGGCTCGGGTGGGGACAGTGGTTGTGGGGGGCGGTGGTGGGGCCTCGCCAAACGAAGAAAACTCGACGCGGGTGGGGGCGGGGCTGGGGGGTGGTGGTGTCGGTGTACAAAAAGAGGGGTGCGTTTTTGTACCCCTATACCTGTGCACGGGCAGTCGGAGCCGCGCCTACGGTCACGCCAAGTAGAACAGGGGAGGTGAGCCAAGGTAAGACCGAAGCCCAAGATAATCAGAGCAATGCCAAGGCCAAGACCACAAAGAGCAGAGGGACGAAGCAGGTTCCCCCGGCAAGACCCTTGCCGAGGCAGCTCGCCCCACACCAACAGAGCGAGCCACCCTTGAGCCCACGGTCTCCAACGCCATCATCCCCGTTGGGCCAGGGCTCGGGAGGCACCTCCGTGGTGGCATGTAGATCTTTGTGAAGACATATTCAAGATCAGATGAGTATTAGAAGACGGCGATCCTCGGCAAGATCCTTGCCGAGGAAGGCCACCAGACCCCCGGCAAGGCCCTTGCCGGGGACGACAGCGCGCCATGGCAAGACCCTTGCCGGGCCACCCGGCAAGGCCCTCACCAAGGACGCCAGCAGGGCTACCGCCAGGCCCACGCCAACCAAGCTTCCACCGCCGTTCACATGCAGGTGCCAGCCAAACCAGCTGGGCGGGCACCTGCGTGGCAACATGCAGTTCCCAGGCCAACTCATCGAGCGCCCGCGTGGCACATGCAGATCTTCGTGAAGGCTCCACCACCGTGCCACCTCAGCTGCCTGCCTGCCTACATGGCACCGCACGCATCGCTGGCCAAGGCACGTGTCGAAGCAAGGAGGAGCGGCGACAGACGGGACGGGCCTCGCCCCCGTCCCCGATAAAGCAAGGGGACACCTAAGCTACGCATTAAATGCGTCTTGTCCTGTAATACGAGCGATAAGCTCAGGGCACTGTAGGCCTTTCCACCTCCTGTGTGCCACTGTGGCAGCCCCTTTCAACTATAAAAGGAGGCCCATGGCATACTGGAGAAGGATTCGGCTCTTTCGAACCACGCACTCACCACAGCTAGTTCGAGAGCTCAAGAACTCTCTGAAATACACCCACCAAAGCAGGACTAGGGTTTTACGCATCCTCGCGGCCCGGACCTGGGTAAACGATTCTTGTGCTGGCTACTGATCCTGCTCTTCTTGCAACCCCGCGCCCCGGCAACCGTAGTAGGGATTCTTGTGATCCCATAGGTGTCGTTCCACACCGACATCTTTGGCGCGCCAGGTAGGGGGCGCAATTGTGAGAATCTGGTCTAGTAGTTAGCCTAGCAGTTTCTCGTCGCCTTGCATTCTAAGAAGAAGGCGACCGGAGGAACAACGCCGGCTCGGCAAAAGAAAAGCTAAGTCATTCAGAGCTTTGAGTTATTTCCTCCTGTACATAAGGTTATCGTCCTCAGAGATCTCGCCTATGTATGAGAAACCTGCACGCAAAGGGGACCTCCCGCAATTGGCAACGCCCTTGTTCTGTTTCGAGTCCGCTCAACAGCTCAAAGCGGCCGCGTCGAGAGTGGCGGGGTAGCCTTCCGCACTTGGCAATGCTCCCGACTCTGACTCGAGTCAAGCTCGACAGTTCGGGCGGCTGCGCTAAGGGCGGCAAGGTGGTTCGTCCGGCAGCAAGCACACCCGGCAGGCCAATGGGGATCCGTCCCCAAGACGCCGCCTTGGGTTTACGCGCCGGCGAGCCTACCCAGTAACGTAGGGAGGACATACAAAGGAAAATCGAACAGGAAAATAACATGCATAATACTGAAAGTGCTGCAGAGTTATATTACATCGAATTATTGCTGCGGTTCTAACTAGAGATAGCGATTGTCTTGGTTGTGAACCTGCAGCGGCGATAAAGAACGGGATGCCTAATCCCGGCGCTGGCCCTCCACCCTCTGAATTTCGCCGACTCGGCTGATGATGGGCTTGATACGCTCCCTGAGCGGCGCGAGGTCAGTACCCTCCGGCAAGCTCTCCAGCGCGGCGTCGAAGTCGAGGTCGGGGTACCAGTGCGCCACCTTGGTGAGAACCTTGGTCATGGCACCCTGGCAAAGCCTCCGGAACCCGTCGGCCAGTGAGGCCGCCCGGTTGGCGTGGAGCCGCTCCAGAGCGCCGACGACCTTCTCAAAGAACATGGTCAGGCTGCAATTGGCGCTCCGGGACATACCTCACGTCTGGCATCCCCATGATGGCCAGCTGCGCGGCGGCCTGGTTGGCGACGGTGGCGAGGCGATCGAGCCAACGGTTCTCGCCCGCCACGTGATCCGCAAAGTTGAGGCCCTCGTTCTTCCGCAACAGCTTCTCGCCCTCCAGCTCCTTGGCTAGGGTCCCCTCTCGGGTTTTGGCCTCTGACAGCACCTTCTCGAGACCCTCCAGCTTCAGCTTGAGGTCGTTGATGGAGTTGTTGGCCTCGGAGAGCTCCCCAGCCTTGCTGACGACCGCGTCCTGCGCCTCTGTCAGGGCATTGTTAAGCGTGTCCTTCTCCTGGGACAGCTTCAGGGCCCGCTCCTTCATCCCGTCGCCCTCCGCCTCCAACTCCTCCACCTTGCCGGCGTGAACCTGGGCCTGGGCATTGAGTGCCTCTTTGTGCCTCTGCTCCAGCTCATTGGTCCGCTGCAGGAGAAGCTTCTCCACCTCTGCATCCTTGCCGCGAAGCATGGCGGCAAGCTTCTCCTCGCGTGCAGCGAGGTCCTCCTCCTAGGAGTTCTGCGCGGCCTCGTGCTGGGTGCGGGCACCTTCGGCGGCCGCTGCCAAGTTCTTCACCGTCTCTTGAGCTTTCTCCACGTCGGCGAGCTTGATGGTGAGCTCCACGTCGCGCTTGGCCAGCTCGCCCTGAGCAGCCTTGAGCTCCTTGTGGGCCTCGCGGAACCAGTCCTGCGTCTCGGCAACGCGCTTCTGGAGGTCCGCCTCCACCTTCTCCACCACCGCCGTCCTGGACTTGGCCTTGTCCAGGCGGGCGCGGTGGAGCGCCTGGAGCTTTCGGAAGCTGGCGCCCATGGCGTGGAGGAGCCGCTCTTCCTGTGAACCGTCGCCGCCAACGATCGGCTCGTCGACGACTTCAAGACCGGCAGCGGCAAGCACTTCGTCGTCGAACACCTCTCCCTCAACGGGTGTCCTGGTGCTCGACGCGCCTGGAAGGTGGACGAACAAGTCGTCGCTCACCCTCAGGTACTTGCCGGAGCCGGAAGCAGCAAAAGAGGAAGGCTGGTCATTAGCCACCTCCTCCTCCCCCTCGGCAGCGGCCCCGCCGGCCTCTCTGGTAGGCCTCTTGCCGGTCTCCTCAGCGGCAGCCTTGCCGGCCTCCCCGGTGGGCCCCTCGACGGCGTCCTCGGCAGCACCCTTGGCGGCCTCCTCGGCGGCGATCTTCTGGACGTCCGCCTCGGCGGCCTTGGCAACGTCCTCGATGACGGCGTCCACGTCCTCTGGGTTCACCAAGGAGGAATCTGGACGCCGAAGAAGGGGGTGAGGCAAGGCCAGGACCAAGAGCCGAAAAGAAAAAGAAGCAGGGACGAACGGCGAACAACTTACCTGTGCCAGTACCCAGCTGGGAAACGGAAGTCCCCTCCCCGCCAACATTTGGCATGGAGTCAAAGCCGCCGGCGCCCAAGTTCTCCTCCTCCTCCTCCATGTGCGTGGGCCCGGTGCCTGGCGCCCTTGCCGGGGACGCCCCTCGGGGCGGCGTGGTCGATGGGCGCGGCGTGTTGGGAGGAGCCCTCTGTGGCTCCTCCTGCTGCTGCTCTCCTCCTGCATACCTGGCAAGGTCAGCACCAAAGTGTCGTGCCCCTGACACATGTCGACGAGGGAAGAGTGATGAACTTACGCTGGGGGCTATGCCGGGGGCTGCTGTCCGGGCTGCTCAACACCACCAGTGGCGCCCCCGAAGCACCAGCTGGGGGCTGGCCACCCGCCGAGACCTTGGCCCTCTTCACTCTCTGGGCCAGCGTCTCCACGTCCCTGCAAACATGAAGACAAGTCAAGACGAGCAACACAGATTGAGGGGGCAGAGATAACGAAAAGGAACCAGATACTTACTCGTCGTCCGCCTCCTCCTCTGTTGTTTTCCTCTTCCTCCTCGGGCTGAGGGATCCATAATCGAAAGTAACCTCCGTATCAACATTTGCCGGAGGAGGAGAAGGAGGTGGTGTCTGGACACGCGTGGACGAAGAAGGGACGGCTGTCTTCTTCTTCATCGCGGCCTTCGCCGGCTTCCTTGCCACCGCGGCCCTCGTGTGGCGCCCGAACCCCTCCAAGGTCAGCTGTGGCCGCGCAGCCCTACCGGGCCGGACCGGCTCGCCGGAACTGGCCCGCCGCAGGACTCGCCCTCTCCCCGCGGCTGGCGTCGGGCCTGCAGGCTCGGCCTCCTCCGACGACGACTCGCTGGTCACATCTTCAACCAGAGGAGCCTCGGTACCGGCGCTGCTGGCTCCCTCAGAGGCCGCCGCCCACCGGGCGAGCTCCTCCTCCTCCGCGGCCGTCGCGGCCTTGTCCTCCACACCGCCGGTGCTACAGGCCTCCTTGGCAAGCTGTGCCTCCCTTGCCCTGGTGGCGATGTAGTCCAGCTCCGCCTGGGTGGTGTCCTGGACAAGCAGCCGCTCGGCGTCGGCGTTGACATACCCCTCGTGCAAAGTGTCAAAGAACTGCTGCACCTCGGCGTCCTCCGGCTCCTTCCAGCTCGGGTCGGGGCCATGCGCGTTGCAGTCCAGCATCATGGCAATGATATCGGACCGGCGCAAGTTATTGCACAACGGGACCACCCCCGTTGGCAGCTTGAATAGAGGCCCCTTGAGGACCTTGCCAGCCTTCGCGGCGGCCCTCACGACCTTGTCGGTCCGCTCGACCTCGTCGTCGCAGCCCACGTCAAGCTGGAAGAGCCGCTGGCAGAAATGGGCATGCCCCATCACTGTGAAATTGTGGTCGAGGCCGGGACGAAGCCGCATGATGTCGGCGGGGTTCGTGAAGAGCCAGGCTGGCCTCCCCTTGTTATGCAGTGGAGCGATCCGGCGGCGGATAAAGTCCAGCCCGATCATCTCAAGGGTGAGGCCGGCCTCGGTGAGCCGGAGGATCCTGGTGGTGGTGACCGTGAGCTTCTCGTCGTCAGCATCGACGTCGCTCCAATCGCTTCTGCGGACCGGCGGCGCCCAGCGAACTTCGCAGAACGCCGGCGGGTCCTTCTCCTCAATCCAGCACCACCGGCCCTGCCATTCTTCCCACCTCTCCTTCATGGCGCCCTCCGGATACGCCCCTTGGATCTTGAGACCCAGGCAATGCAACCGGAGATGGCGCCCCTTGGTTGGATCCGAGGGGAGAAGTAATGGCGAAAGAGCGCCGTGTTGGGGTGCACCCCGGCGAAGCCCTCGCAGAGATGCGCGAAAAGGGCCATGCACGCCACCGCATTCGGAGTAAAATCCAGGAGGCGGAAGCCAAAGGTATGCATGACGTCGCTGAAGAAATCGGAGAAGGGAGGATAGAGCCCGCAGGAAAAATAATCGACAAAGAAGGGGTACCGATTTGGGGCAGCCTCGGCGCAGTCGGTGGGGATGACACGCGTGGCTG